>NW_017280573.1:9413-29709 GCF_001594065.2 Cyphomyrmex costatus | reverse complement strand
AGAGAGAGAGAGAGAGAGAGAGAGAGAGAGAGAGAGAGAGAGAGAGAGAGAAGAATACATACCTTTGCATGTATCAAAACACGTTCTGATAGATTAAACTGCTGTTGGCACTTCTGCGAATTAATCGTCGATTGATGTAATCAGAAGTTGGTGAAAAAGGCTCTAAAATCGATAACACACAGAAAAACATAAGGCAGTAGGACGTAATCAATAACAAATCGGCCAATTACAATAGAAAATGAAACAATAAACATAAGTAGCAGTAATCCAAAATGTTGATTCGTTTACTGCTTATATTTTACTGCTAAGGTTTTTTGTGTTCCATAGTCATTAATACGCATGAAACTAATCTAAAGTCATATAAAAGAACAAAATTTAATTACTCAATATTTCTGAATTATTTTCTATAATTTCAATGAAAAACAAGGTCATATTATCAATGCCTATACGATACGATAGCTCTGCGATTTAACTTTAATGTTAGAAATGGGGTCATGTCAAATGCGAAATGGATTATTACTTCAGTAGAAGTGGCCCACAAGGACTAAGTCAAAATATGCAAAATTATTCAGGATTATGGAGTAAGTTTGAAAAATAAATATAGCAGTTCAAAACATAAAATAATTCAATGCTTTTAAACAAGCAATTAAAATAATTTCATAAAACTGAAATTCGGTCCAACCAAAATCTACTATATGTTGTTTTTTCAATTTTGAAACATGCATTTATTAAAAAGCATTCCTATGCATTTTTTTCAAGCTTTTGTTAACATGTACATTTAATAATCATCACGGAATATTTTTTTATTGTATTTATAAAGTCTAATATACAGGTTTTTATTCTTTAAAAAGTGCGTTTAATTTTATTGGAAATTCCTTCTAATTTTTTGCTCTTTGTCTAATATTGTTTCAATTTATTTCTTCATGTTTCTAAATTTTAAAACTAATTTACTTCCTTTTGTTCACATTAATAAAAATTAATTTGTTATTGTTATCAAATAAAAGTTTTAATAACTATAATTTTTTAACTATTTCTCAGGTAACATGGCTTAGAACCGATATTTCATTTCTATGTATTATATTTAAATAAAATATATATATTTTAATTAAATATAATATTTTATAAAAATATCCTATGCCGTCTCTGAAGAAACTTGTCATTACCGGTGGGCCATTTACAAAGAAAATACAAGAAGCTGTCGCAAAAATGATGCCACATACCCAAATATTAAACTGTTATGGTAAGAATCAAATTATTAAGTTAGAGAAATTATTCAAAATGCTGTAATATTTAAAAAGAATATCATAGAAGTATCATAAATAAATTAAATAGTGCTACAAGAATATTTTAGATTTGTTTTTATAAAAAAAACTATTCTTACAAAAACTTGTTCTTACAAAAATAAATTATCATTACATCATGCATTTTTCAGAAGGAATAATTGTTAATTATCTGAAAGCATTTCCTCAGGCTTGACTGATGCTGGAGGATTATCTTTAAAGTAATGATAATATTTACGAAAGAAATAATACTATCAAAATGTATGCCGATTAAAATAATATTACAAATTTTTTTCTCCCTCATACCGCTACTAAAAGATTATTTTCAGCAATACCAGATTAAATTTGATTAGATTATTTTTTTATATATATATATATATATATTTATATATATATATATATTCTATTACCGAGGTATATCGAAGTCTGGCGAAGGTAATATTTATTTGCAATAAATCATTTACAATATTTTAATAGATACTTATTATATAGCCTCAATTATTGAATTGCTTATCAACTTAATTTATGTATTACTACTCCAGCTTCAGCTTATAGGTGTGTGTGTGTGTGTGTGTGTGTGTGTGTGTGTGTGTGTGTGTGTGTGTGTGTGTGCTTTTTACGACTAGGTAATCGGAGAACAGTTTGCTTAAACTGGAAATTGTATAAATTCACAAAAAGTATTGTTATATACAAAGATCTGCTTTGACTAAATATGATATCTTCCACTCACTTGTGTGTTTAACATTTCATTGATTGATTTTCACTTCATATTGTACATATAACGAATTATATACACATGAACTATAAATGAAGCAGATTAATAATACTTGCATATTATGTTACGAAATGTATAAAATGCATTAATTTTTCATTATATCGTCATTAATTAGTGAGTTCATTATAAACAAATATTGATGAATTTTGCGAATATTCAGTATTATGATTGATTAAATTATTTCAAAATTTTGGAAATGTATTTCGACATATAAACTGTTAAAGTTTGCATAGAGATAAATAGTATAAAAAATTAATAATTTAATAATATAATTGAATTATAGACTCTTATATGTTTCAATATGTCGATCGACATGGTATCTATGTTATAGATTTTAAGATTGTGTTTTTGCGCACTGCTAACAGCGTTGACTCTTAATAGCCTTTGTATTTGCTTAAATTTTTTGTATTGTTTTTGATAAATAGTATATAAATCATTCTATATAATCACCCGTTTTATTTAAAAATGGGCACAAGATGTCAAATATCTCTTTTCTAAATCATAAAAAAATAAAAACAAATAATAAATGATTCAAGAAATTAATTTTTTATCACGCGAATGCGTGATAAAAAATATTATGAGTAACGAGTGGGGAGTATATTGTTTATAGCGTTACACAATGTACTATTAAAGTACACACACACATTTTCAAAAATATTATTATCACCTTCAAGATTTTCTTCCTTTTATAAAAAAAGAACACTTTATTAATTACTACTTATTATTTAATCTTACTTTAAAACAATCGCATTTAATGTCGTATTTTTCTTGTCACACTCGTATCTCGGCTTTTAATTCCAAATATCCAATATGGTGCATGCGTAAATTAATAATTATCTAAACTAATAATTGTCTAAATCTATCAGATAAAATTTTTGTCTGTAATGTATGTATATATATACACATATCATTGTATATCATCTCAAAAATTCAATGATATATGTGCACGTAAAAATTTGTTTGTTTATTTCTTTCTTCAGGGAAATTCCAAAGGTATATTGCTAATTGAAAAAATCAATATTTAAAGTAAAATTGATCTCCACAATTAAGCTTATAAAAATCATATAACAATCAACACACATACTTATTTAACAACTACTCAAATCATGATTACATTCAAACGTGTGGCATTCAATTTCGGAAATTGTACGAGTTGTTCAAAGATAAACATATATATATATATATAAAATTAGTTTTTACTTAAAAAAAAATTAATTTATTTTCAAAAGTACTATGGACGCAATTAATGCAATAAAAAAGTGTAGTTTCATTTCTAATTCCTGTCCCTTCAATGTCACAATATACTATATTATATATGCTTTTCACAGATGAGTGGGAGAGATAATATAACATAATATAAAGCCTGATAACTCCGATTAGATTCATATATGAGTTATTAGAACTAGAACATTCCGGCTATTAAAATAAAAGCAAGAAAGAACAAAAATTATTAAAAAATTTATAAAAATGTGTGAACAAATGACAGTAAGCGATAACAGCAAGGTAAGAAGATATTTAAAAAAAATATTTAGTTTGTTCATAAAAAATACATTTTTGTTGCATTTATTAAAGCTTTATAAATAAAAGTTGCTAATAAATTTTGATTGCTAGAATATTCGCAAATCTCTTATTTCACATAACTCACAGAAAGATTCTTTCGGAATTCTCACAATTCGATAATTTTTAAAATAATTCATACCAATGTATTTTATCGTATCGTATGGATTACATTAAATTTATCTAAGGTATAATACATTCGCCTAAATAAAGAGGAATATCGAGTACTGCATCTGTGTATGTACATTTTTGTCTCTATATACGGATATTATAACAAAAAACTCAGTAACTTTTGTAATACCATAAATAATCAAATTTATTTAATTATATTTATATTAGTCAAAATTTTAAATAATAAATGTAATATCGTTAAATTTATTTACCGTTTGCATTAAATCTTTATTTTAATTCTACTAATTCAACAATTTCACATTGTTCATTAAATAAAAAGTTAATGTACCAATTAATGTGCTTACCTATATGTTTATTAAGCTTTTACTAACATGTTATCAATGTTCTTATTTTATATAAATATTAAGACTTTTTTTAAATTCATATATTTGAATAAACAAATAAGCCAATAGTATTAGTATAGTAATATATAATTAGTAATATGTTTTAAAATGATTAATTTCGCTCGTCTTTTGCAATATACTCAATTTAAACCTTTTTTCTTTATACTTTGTTTAAAAAATATTTTTAATTTAAATATAATATACATAATCTTAACAACAAACATCCACATCAAAGTTATATTAAGAGAATAGAAGATTTCCTAAAATAAACATTTATTATTTTTCATTTTAATTTTTATATTCCTTGTAAAATTTTGTTTAACTGTTGCGCAAAAATTTTGAATATATTTTTGTAAGTAATATAATTTTATATCAAAAACTCTAGAAACTTCATTATCACGATGTTGTTCATGAATTCAGAATAGAAGACAATATTCTAATAGGAAAAGAAATACCAATAAACAGAGAACCTATTAACATATCCGAAGTGCTACTTAAGACATTAAAGAGCAAACCAAACTGCATCGGTCAGGTATTTTAACAAATACAATTTCCACTAAATCAATTGACGTAAAACAATTATGTTCACTGCTCATTTTTAGAGTGTATAAAATTCTATGTGAATAAGGGTTTAAACATGCAGTTCAAAACCTTTTGTTCTATAGATAGATGCAGTTACTGGTAAACAGGACACTTATGCCGATATGAGTGAGCGCAGCATTAAATGCGCCCTTTGGCTACAGAAGCAAGGCGTTAAGCCCGGCGATATAATCGGTCTTTGCTGTGATAATGACATGAACGCAATCATAATTATGTTGGGTATTATGTACATAGGTGCTATATCTAATCCTTGGGATAACGATTTGTCTCCAAGTATGTATTTCCCGTATGCATATTTCCTTGTAGGTATAATCATATTATAAAATTATATGTAAGAATACATAATACGTAAAGATTATGTGAGAGCAAAATATTCGACATTATATTTGTGATTGTAATTCATGTAAAATATTTATAATTAAGAGTTCTATTTTTATAGTTATTACCTCTATAATATTAGTAATAATAATTAAACTATACATATTACAGTTCTCTCAAACTTAAAAAATTGAAATAAAAGATATCAGAGCTTAGCTGGTTCTCTTTTACCGAATTTTATATTTATTCTAAAAATTATTTCAATTAGAATCAATATAAAATTCGGTAAAAGAGGAACCAGCTAGGCCAATTAAACTCTGATATCTTTCATTTGAATTATATTCTATATGGACAATTACAATATATTGTAAAAAAAAATATATATATATATTTATAGTGTTAAAAATTATAGTATTAAAAAAATGTACAATATATTACCTATAAATATAAATAATAATAATTTTAAATATCAATATAGTAAATATCAAGATATAATTTGTAATTATTCAGTAAATGTAATCGTAATTGTACTGAATTACAATTAATTATTTTCTTAAATTTACTTATTATTTATTTATGTGTAATAATAACTTAAGAAAAACTAAAGATTTTTAAGTAGTGTATGTGATTTTATTATTAATAATACAATTGACTACATTTACATGGTTAAAACATTTATAAATATACGGTTGCCAAAAAAATTAATTAAAAATTATAATTAAATTATGGTGATTGCAATTACTTTTTTTTCTCAGTAAAACGTATTTTTTGTATAATCAACATAATAAATTTAATTTAATAATTTTATATTAAACTACTTGTCTACACTCAGAAAAATGTTTTGTTGTTCTAACAAAAATTTTATTGCGATAACAAAATTCGTTTGTCAATATATGACCAACATTTTATTTTGTTGCGAATTGTATCAATCTAAATATTCTGGATTTTCCTGAACAGTCGATGATCCATAATACCCCACGGAGCCCCGGTCTCCCCTATGTATAAGTAAATCTTATACACATTATTCGCCCATTTAATTTTGTTCATTTACATTTGTTTAGTGACAGCACGATATTTTCTCTCGTTAATATCACCAAAAATAGTTTTTACGATGCCATCATTGGTTCCGAGTTTAGAAGAAGCAGCGAAAAAGTTACAAATAAATATGAAAATAGTAGTTTCCCATAAATTAAATGGATACACATCTATGGAGGATATCTTGAGTGGTCACGATATTAATAAGATTACCGAATTTAAATGTGCCAAAATCAGCAACCCAGACGATGTTGCTCTCATCTCCCTCTCATCAGGTACTACGGGAATGCCAAAGGGTACCGAGATATCGCATTCATCTTTATATAATTGCCTACTTCCCGAGAAAGTCACGGAACTAGAAGGTCATACTTGTCTGTGGACACATACATTACGTTGGCACTACGGGGTCCAGTTGTCATTTCAAGCCATCTTAGCCTATTCGACAAATATTCTTGCACCTTGCAGCATAATACTTAACGACGACGATGAGGCAATATGCCGATTTATTGAAAAATATCAAGTAAGCTCCAGCTTATGATTTCGCAACCTGTTATAGAACTAACTTTGCAGATAATAATTAAATAGAGATTAATCTTGCATTTTAACTTTAAGATAACATGGTTTTCCACCGAGCCAGGCATGCTAATTCGATTTTATAAAAACGATTTATTGGAGAAATATAAATTGCTGACTTTGAAAGAGGTGATGAGTGCTGGTGCTAATTTAGGAAGAGAGCATTATTTAGCCTTGGCAAAGAAATTACCTCATGCTTTTATTAAGACTGGCTATGGTATAAGTCAATTTGATTTAAAAGTGTCATATGACACTAAATAATATGTTATATTTGATATCATTCTTCATTTCTCTTGAATCTATTATTATAGTAATATTATCTTTGAAAATATTAACATCAACTTAATGTATTAATATATACTATATTCTATTATTTCAAAGCAACAATTGAAAATAATTTTCAAAATTAACAAAAATATTAATATATTAAATTTTAATAAGTAAAAAACATTCTTTACTCAAACAATAAAAATAAAATTAAAATAAAGATATCAATAAGAAATCTTTATAAATTTCTTTTTTACACTTATTTAACATAATATTTATAATATCATTTTCATTGATAATTTTCTTGATAATTCTTGACAGTATCATATTATGTCATATTATATAGTTGTTATAAACATTGTTTTTAGGATCTACAGACTCAGCAGCTGACGTAACCGTTATGATCAAAGATTGCAAACCAGGATCTATTGGTTTTGTCGCACCCAACGTTCGAATAAAAGTGACGGATGTAGAAACTGGGAAAACTTTGGGAGCTTATCAAAATGGAGAGTTACGTTTGAAACTGCCTTGTGTAATGAATGGCTATTATAAGAGACCTGAAGAGACTAAACGAGCTTTCGATTCTGACGGTACGTAGTAATGGGTGGATGGGTGGGACCATATCAGTCCCTGTATGTCTGAATCTAGTCAAAGAGTCATCTAGATCTAAAGAGTTCTTCTGTGATTCTCGCTAAGTCAGTACGGATTACAAAATTATCCTTATATACGGGATGTGGAGTTTGAACTTGCGACCTGTCGATTACAAATCTGTCGCTCTCACACAGAGCCACATGATATTCCGACGATATGTGACTAATCAGAATATCATAGACTTAAGGAAACCATTTAACAATTTTGATTCTAATGTATAAATTATAAGGGTATTGTGATGGAGAACTATAAGTGAATAGAAAAAAAAAAAATAATAAATATAAATATTATTAATAATAGTATAATAATAACCACTTGCCCAAGGAACACATCAATCAAGAGAAAATGACTATTTAAATGTCATGAAAGTCAAAATAATGATTTTTCGTTATAAAAATTAACTGCTTATTGACGTTAAAAATCAAAATATTATCTTAATTTTTATACTTTTGCGTGTTTCTTAGGTATAGCTACACTAAAATTGTTTATATAATTACAAAATTTGGAATGTATGAATAAAATGCAAATATTAAAATTTGAAAATGTTTATGAGTATAAAACTGTTGGAGATAACAGATTTGTAAATAAAAGAAATAATAATAATGCACCATTAAAATGACTTCGTGAAAACGTTTTCTTAAATATATATAAAAATATAAATTAATAAATTAATAAAAACCAACAAAATTTCAGGTTGGTTACTTAGTGGTGACATAGGATATTATGATGATGATGGAAATATTTTCTTCATCGATAGAATATCCGAATTTATCCTTTTCCATGGAATTAATATTTCTGCAGCAGAAATAGAGCATGTTTTAAAGATACATTCTGCGATATCTCAAGTAGCAGTAATAGGAATACCACACGAAATTGCGGGTCATCATCCAATGGCTGTCGTTTCTCGAACACCGAATAAAACGGTAAAAACTGTAAAACGGTCATATACAATCCAGGCAGCTAACATGACAAGAACTATGACTATCATCTTATTCGAAATTTATATTTATATAATTTCATTGTAATCATAAAAAAAATATTTCAATTATAGGTAACAGAAAAGGAGCTTCACGACTTGGTGGCAAAGAACCTACCAAAATACTGTATGCTTCGCGGTGGAATTAAGTTTCTCGACGAACTGCCGCGCACAACTACAGGCAAAATAGCGAAGAAGCAACTGCGAGATATGTTTAAAAATTAAAATACTACTGCACAAGTTGCACACAATACTACATTGTTACAATATCATTTATAAAAATTGTTCAGACTGCTGAATAATAACAATAGTAACAATTAACTGGAAAGACATAAACTTTCATAGCGAGATATGTTAAATAAACAAAAACGTAAAAGTTTTTTTTACAAGTTGAATAACATAAAATAATCAAATTGTTTTAAATAAAATTTCAAAAATTAAAGAACTCGATACATTGCAAATTAAATGCATTATCAAAAAATAAATAAAAATATCAATAAACACACAACACATGAAAATATAAAAAGAAAAAAAAATTAAAAGTTTCTTGCTACAGTAAAAATTAAAGTCGAAAATTAAAGATTATAAAAATGTATTCTGCTATTAAATATAATAGACGGTTGATGATTTTATCCACAATAATACTTCTGATTTCATATTCCTATATATTGGTGACTTATCTCCGGTTTTATTGTACCAAGCGCCTCATTTATACAGAAACTTAATGTAATGCTAATATTTAAATATGTTGTTATTTCGTTGATACACTAAAGTTGACGAAAATTGTAGTTAAAACGTTTGTAATTGTAAATTATTGTTAAAAGTACACACAAATTTTACACACCCAGTGTCGGCTTACATTTTGGCTTGCACTTTTTCCCTATTTCGATTTATTTCTTTGAAGCCTTACTATTATAAATATATATTGTTAATATCATTTCGGCAAAAAAATATTTATTAGAACTAAAATTTCTAATACATAGAGAATTTTTACTATAGATATAAAAATGTCAATAAAAAGTATTTCTAAAAATGTTTATTTAAGATCAGTAAAAATAGATAATA
Source organism: Cyphomyrmex costatus (assembly GCF_001594065.2). Taxonomy (NCBI): domain Eukaryota; kingdom Metazoa; phylum Arthropoda; class Insecta; order Hymenoptera; family Formicidae; genus Cyphomyrmex; species Cyphomyrmex costatus. Next base: position 20,097 of record NW_017280573.1, on the reverse strand, counting down.
AATAAAATACGGTAATGTCATTGTCCCCTCTATATTTCAAATATTGTAAAGTGTAGTCCAAAGCACTTGGAATGCACTCTTTTCAGGTATTATTTTCTTCCAAAAATATATCCCCTCTCTAAGAGCTCAATAATACTAATCTTCTTATAAAGAAATGTGTATATAACATTCCTTCTTTCCAACTCTGCTCTCTATGATAAAATTCAGATAACAAATCCAACCTTTTTTCCTGTTTACCTGTAAAATTCGTAGAAATCGTAAACTCTAATTTAAAACCTACAGTTTATATTGTTCCATGCATTTAAGTGAGAAAGATAAAAGTTAAGACAAGAACCGGCGACATCGTTTAATCTTCTAATCAGAGCTGCCAGATTCTGGCTTGCGCTACCACTCGGTAGCGCGTGGTGGGGAAAGAGTGGGGGTAACTACGGCAGAGCTTCTAGATTCTAGCTTGCGCTACCACTTGGTAGCACGTGAAGGGGATAAAATTGTAGAAAAATATATAGAAGAACATAACAAATTTAACAGGTTTATTGATATAAAGAAATTTGTAGATCGATAGTAAGATCTTATGAACAATGGAAGAAATATCAGGAATGAATATGATTGACCGTACGAATAAGGTATTATTCTGAAGTTTTAAGTCTTAAAATGTCGTTGTAGACGTCGAAATTGTCGAGAAAATCTTTTCGACCGCATAAAGTACGCGTAGGATTAAGCTAGAGATAATCGGTACTCTTCTATCTTGTGCCGGCTGGGTACTCTTTCTATAGTATAGCGCACGACTTTGCCCGAGCGCGGTGCGTCATAGCTATAGCTATCCCTACCACGTGGTACCAAGTGGTAGCGCAAGCCAGAATTCTGGTAGCTCTGCTTCTAACAGTGACAATATAGCTGTCGTGGAAAGTACAACTAATAATTATATGATCATTATATAATTTATAAAAATGTGTGAATGGAATACAGCAATTTATAAAAATGAGGTATAAAAATTTATATTTTCATTTTATATTTAAAAAGATCTGAAAAAATTAATTTAATTATGCATAATAAATCTTTCTTCAAATTATTTTTTTTACTTGTATTTCTATTGCTTCATTATACATATATATATGTATAATGTATATATATACATATATATAATGTGTATATATATATACATATATACTTATACTCATAGATATTTCCAAGTTTTAACATTTCATTCATACATGTTATATATTAAAATTATATAAAAACTACTAATGCATCAAATTATCTAACAAGGGAAGTGGCCAAAGTGTTAATTGCGCATTGATACAAAATATATATCGTTGGAAAGGTCTTGCCGAGTAGAGTACAACTGTGCAATATTTCGCTTGAATGGCGCCTCTAGACGGCGTTATTTGCAATAGAAGTTATTCAATGTGTACCTAATGATAATAAGAATTTCGCTCACACCTCCACCAACTTCGACCCACCGCACCACCCTCCACCTCTCATCCCCTCTTCCACCCCTCCTCCTCCCTACCCCTTCTATTCACCGTTTTTCACTCTCTTTCGTTATATAACATTTTTAAGTCATTTTTTAAATATTTTTTTCATATATATTTTTCATATATTTGTATTATAAAAAATAAATGATATCCTAAAAAAATTATATCATTAAAAATGAAAGGGTCAAACCGTGTTTAAAAGAAGATCCTCAAAAACCTTTAAAATTTTAAATGATTATCTAATAATAATATATAATATATTACCATGAAAAGTATCTGATATATTATTAAATAAATTAAGTAATAATTAAAGGCTCAGAAGAATAATCAAAAATAATAAAAAATGCCAATATGAGCCGACACTGATAATGGGTGCTTTCCATTTGATGACACAAGTCGACACAAGTGTCGTTCTATCTTTGTCAATCTCTAAATATCAAGAAAGATAGAACGATGCTTGTGTCGACTTGTGTCATCAAATGGAAAGCACCCAATGTGTATGATAATATTTCTTTATTTGTAATTAGATATACGTTTCGATCTCTGCTTGAGATTCTTCTCAGTACATTGAAAAGTTTAAATATTAAAAAATGTAGTAAAATGTAAAGAATTACATACGCAATAAGTAATAATATCCAATAGTCTAAACTCGTTCACTAAAGTGCTCAATTTACTAAAAAATTATTATCAATAATTATTATCAATACATAAAACAGATTAATATAAGAATTCTTTCAAAAGAATATTCTTAAAAAAAAAAGATTCACTCACATGAAGACGAATTAACTTTAGACTGGTGGAACGTCGCAACATATTAAATTCATTTAGTTATTCTGTAAACTATTTATTGGAAATATAACAATAATTGATAAAAAAAATTTTTTACAGCAATAATTAAAAAACTCTTTAGAAAAATTATTATGTATAAAACTTACATGGATTGTTAAAACACAACGTACATATTGAAGTGATAAAAGTGGAATGAGACAAGAGAAAACAAGAAACTTATCGCAAAGTCAAAATAATAAATAACAAATGTAAGATACAAGATGTGGAAATGTCATGTGTTACAAAACAAATCCATGTATAATGGATCTAAAGATTGAGTGTCATTTTGTAAATTTAAACCATGTTTTGCTTCTTAATGGTCGCGTTCAGCAGACTCAACTGTTGCGGAGCGGATCTGTGAGCGCTCGCTGCTATTGGATGATCTAAAAGAATATACCAATAGTGTCTCGGCCAAGTGGCAAGCACCGAAGCGTTATAGCGCAACCTATCGCTGCTTATCACTGTAATGCCTAATTTCTTCACTTCTAGATAACCTTTATCCAAAAGATATCTCCCAGAATATAGTGGAGGTATTTTATTACGGATAGCTTTATCTTCTGGATAAAGCTATCCGTAACTTATCTGCAAGTGAAGAAATTAGCCATAAGCCGGATATAAAAGATCAACTTTGCGCCTTTCAATTATTCTGTTTCTATATATTTGGTCTCGCGCTGTGTCGCACGAGTACTATCACAAGTGCTTGTGTGTGCGCCGAGATACTACCTTCTGTATAAGTAAACGCTATTTGAAGTAAAGAAGCGCTCTTCGCTTCCCAAGTGCAGATTGTCAAATTTGATTTGTTTTTTGCATTCTTTTTCCTCTCTGCATCATTTCACTTTGCATTTAATCTTGCTATCTTGTTCTTATTAAATTACTAATCATAGTAATCATATAAATATACTAATCAATCTCCAGTATATCAACCGATGTTTAAATATGCATGGTTCAAAGGTGGATTTGATGTTCCATACGTGGAGTTTAAAGGGTTAAAAGATATAAACTTTTCTATTAAAGAACCCATTTATCAGATTTGTAATCAAAATGCTACATGCATCAAATGTTCATATGATTTCTGCAGTAGATCTCTTTATTACGATTGTTTTTTTGAACGTTATTATTACCACTAGTCTTTTTACGTTTCCTTTTCCTCTCTTCGCTCTTATTTTGGTTTCTGAAATGAAGCGAAAATCGTGATTTATGTGTTTTTTGATCAATTCACTGAAATTTTTTTTCCAAAACTGATGAGAGCGAATAATTTCACCAAAAAATTAAGAACAAAATATAAAGTGAAAATAAATACAAAAATTAAAAACAAATAAAAAATAGAAAAAATGGAGTGTAAAATCCTACCATGGCCTCCCCGTGGCGCATTCTGGGATTGTGATAATATTTTATAAGTAAATAACGGAGATTAGGGTGTCCTAATTAAATGTCGGCAATATTTGTTACATATTTTTTTTTAATTAATCGGTTTTGAGATACTTTGAGACTTTTAGAAGATCTTGTACCTGTAACTTCTATTGCACATAACGCCCTCTAGAGGCGCCATTCAAGCGAAATATTGCACAGTTGTACTCTACTCGGCAAGACCTTTCCAATGATATATATTTTGTATCAATTCGCGATTAACACTTTCCTTGTAAGTGGTTATTATTATTATACTATAAATATTATATTAAAATTTATTATTATCATTATTAATATTTTTAACAATAATTTACTAACGTAATTTTGTCATAAAGATAAAAGAATCAAAATTCTAGGTCAGAATCAAAGATAACATCTTATTAGGTCCAGAATATCCAATTTATAAAAAACCTATTAATGTAGCTGAAAAAATTCTAGAAACCTTGAAAAGTAAACCTGATTGTATCGGCCAGGTATGTTAACAGTATTCACTGTATAACTCTATATTTTTCAGTTACATTTAATTTCTCGTTACAAATAATTAATATGTCGATTTATAGATAGACGCTCTTACGGATAAACAAACCACTTATGCCGAAATGAGTGATCGCAGTATTAAATGTGCACTTTGGTTGAAAAAGCAGGGTGTAAAATCAGGCGATATAATTAGTGTTTGCACCGACAATAATCTAGACGCGATTATAGTATTGTTGGGCATCATGTATTTAAATGGAAAATGCAACACATGGGATCATGAACTTTCCTTAAGTGTGTAATCTTATATGCTACTTCTATTACTACCATATACTGAAAAAATCATATGTTGCAAACTGTATAAAAATGTACATAAATAACTGTATTTGTTTATTCAACCGCGATAGTTCGTTTTCTTATTTCATTAAGCGTTTTTATGTATTATTTGATAATTTGTATTTATACATAAGACTAAATAAATATAGTCTTAAGATAAATCGATTACAGAGTCCAAATCAGTCTCGAAACAGTCTTAAAACGATCATAAAATAAGAATAACGATCTAAGACTTACTCTCTAAATCTGAATTAGTTGGTAATAACTGATCATTATCCAGTGGCATACTTGACACTGATCAGTGATTATCCACTGATTCAGATTTGGAGAGTAAATATAGTACTACTTTGAAATTTACATATATTTAGATGTTTTAGACAATTATTGATTACAATCATAAAATTTATAAAAAATAAATAAAAAAAACAATTATAGTATAACTTTTAATGTTATTCAACCATATATTCATATTTTAGTAACGGCACGAAACCTTCTCTCGCTGATGTCACCAACAATAATTTTTACAATCCCATCATCAGCTGCGAATTTGACTAATGCAGCAAAGGAGTTGAAAATGAATGTAAAAATAGTGGTTTTTGGCAAGCTAGATGGATATGAATCAATAGATGATATTTTAAAGGGTCACGATAACCATGAGATTGTCGATTTCAAATGTACTCCGATTAGCAACCGGGATGAAGTTGGTATTATTGTTCTTTCTTCAGGTACTACGGGTATGCCAAAGTGTACTGAAATCTCGCATTCTTCTATAATGCATAAATGTCTATTATCTGCCGAAATGAAAGATCACGTTTGCATATTTACACCGACAATACGTTGGCACTATAGTATTACACTTGCATTTAAGATCATTTTAGCATATTCAACCAGAATTGTTGTACCAGACTATGTGATAGACAACGATATGAATAATCTGTACGAGTTCATCGAGAAATATCGAGTAAGAAAAACGATTCCTAAACAAATTCTTAATGCTTAATTCAATATCTAATTTTAGAAATAGAAATAGAGGGAATTGAAATAATTTTAATATTTGATTGTAATTTTCAGGTAACAATGTTTGCTGTTGATCCATTCATTCTAATCAAAATGCTTAAGGAGGACATATTAGCGAAATATCAATTGACAACAATAAAAGTTGTTATTACTACTGGTTCTATTTTTCCAAAACAATATCAAGAAATGTTGATTAAAAAATTACCAAATGCTTTAATTAAGAACTGTTATGGTATGTTATTAAATTTAATTTTAAAAATTACAAAATGGTTCTTTTTCTTCAAATCACTTAATTTTTAATTAGTTACATTAAAATCTATGTAATTGGTTTTCTAAAAGTATCTATATATTACGGATATAACATTTAAGTTTTTTAACGACACTAATCAAATTCTAAATTAATTTTTATATTTAAAACTGATAAGTAAATTATACGTTAAATAAAGTATATAATAAATTCCCATTAAAAAAAAATTTTTTTAATTTAATTTTATTCAATTAATTAATTTTATTCAAAAAAATTAAAATTTTAATAAAAGTTTTAAAAATTTAAATAGATATCTTTTAAATTATTCACAAAATTGTGAAATATCAATGTTATACCTCCTATTATCTTGTTAATATTACGGACGCATTAATGTTTCATGCCAGGATGTACCGATTCAGGAGGTGAACTTTCCATCCAAAATAAGCACAGTAAACTGGGATCTGTTGGTTTTCCTTCACCTAACGTTCAAATAAAGGTGACGGATACACAAACCGAAGAAGTTTTGGGAGTTAATAAAGTTGGAGAACTACGTATTAAAACTCCCTGTGTAATGAACGGTTACTACAAGAATCCCGAAGCTACCAAAAAAGCTTTCGATTCTGATGGTATATGTCTTGGATATTCGGTCAAAACTTTCAATTAGCAATACTAACATTTAGAAAACTATAAACTGCAATAAAAGGATAATAAATGTCCAAAACGCACAATATTTCAGGTTGGTTATGCAGTGGCGATGTAGGATATTACGACGATGACGGAGAAATCTTCATCGTCGGCAGAATATCGGATTTCATTCTTTTTAGATCAATCAATGTCTTGCCCGCGGAAATTGAAGCTGTTTTACAGACTCATCCTGCGGTATTCCAAGCGGTGGTAATAGGAATGCCTCATGAAATCGATGAGCAACATCCAATGGCTATTGTCTCAATCATACCAGGTAAAACGGTAGGTATCGCTCGTTCTCAATTATATTAAGTATAAAGCCAATTAAACAATAATTACTTTTGAGATTTACACGAGACTTATGCAGCAGATACTGCGTTTATTTATCAAATGTTCCGTTTACAGATAACAGAGCAAGAGCTAATCAGTTTAGTGGAAACAAATCTACCGGATCACTGCAGACTTCGAGCTGGTGTCAAATTTGTAGATAAACTTCCATATACAGCTACCGGCAAAATCGCAAAGGGACAGTTGCGACGTATGTTCGTGAATTAAATTACTGAATTATACAGTGCATATCAAAAGTTTCGGAACGGCTAATTATCTCAGAAAATATTGGTTTATTTTGAAAAAGTATTTTATACAAAAATTGTAAGGTAATAAGTGCGTTAAACAGCAATACTCATTTAACTTTGAGTGCAACTGTGGAAAAATTCTCAAAGTCGAAGTTGATTTTTTAATAGAAACTCCTTTTTATTCAATATTCTTGTAACTGACAATAAGATCTATTCAAAATACTATAATGAAATTCCTTAGTATATGAGTAATTATTACTATCCAGAATATATTCTAACAAAAGATTCATTTATACGTATATAGATGATATATATAGATATAATCTAATTCACCTATTCTTTAGGCATAGATTTTGTTTAACCGTTTGTCGCGATTTCATATTATATTTTTTAGAGAAACAATTCAAAACATCAAGAATGTGCTTGATATGTAATATATTTAATGTTCCAACAAGTAGTTTTGTGGCCACACTTAGCAACAAAATAAGACTATTACGTTTGCATATCATATTACTAATGTTTATCATTCGTATTAAAAAATTTCTGTTATTTATATTTGATAGATAAAATACTTTATTGGATACTTAAATATTAGAGATCATCTAACGACATCATTTATTTTCTGATTATACAAATACAATAAACACTATTTCAAAATATGTTAAACAAATTAATAAAAATGTCTTCAATAAAATTATATGGATTAGTTGCAATTCTTTTTAAATAAGGAAATATTATTTTCAATAATTTTTGTATTTATAATGTAATATCTTTTATAATAATTTACACACTCTTACAACTTTTTTGATAATAACTTACTCGAGTAAAATGTTAAACGATTAAATGATATTTTATAATGCTCTGTCAAATATTACTTATATTCGTTTAATAAAATTAATAAAATTAGAAAAATTCTTATGCTTTATATGAATATATGTATTTTTATCGTATGTGTCTTTTATCTTCACTACGCAACGAATACTATATAGATACAATATTATCGAATATAATATTTAATTTTCAAGAACATATACATATATTTCGAGATCGATAACAATCATTATATACCTCGAAAAGAGATATAATCCATAATGTGTCGTTTAAACAAGTTTTCCTTTCCTTTTGTCTGTCCTATAAATTCCCCTCCCCCTCCCTCTCTGTTTTATTTTTCTTTCGACCTCTTCTCATTTCGTTTATTCGTTCTTTTCATTCTTCTCCACAGCATAACTCGACGGATTATCCATATTATTCAATGGGATTAACGCTATGATATATTTTCACGAGATTATGCTTTTTATCACATCTTGTTTTGTTTATTCGCACAAAATAATGATATTCAGAAATTTTAATATATCAAGAATGTCACATATATATTTTTAGGAGAAATACCATGCTGTATTGTGAACATTGTCATTAAAGCCAAATTATTATCAATGAATAATTGAAGTCAATGTACAATATTAGTAACGTTAAATGATGTATTATACTTGTATATTGTTTATTGTAGCTACAAGCATTACTTTTTCCTTTTTCTATTTATCCCGACAATCTAAATGGGGTATCTTATAAGCGAATATAAAAGCGCATCAGAGCAACAATATTTTCTCGGTTAGATACGTTGCGCATGTTTTTGCATTTCTGTAAAGAAAAGAGTTACTTCCCGCTAATGCCTCTCGGCGGCATACATATTTATTATTCGAAAGCCGAGAAATATAGAGATTCGCCGTCTCTCAAATTTCAGCGTTTCTCTCGTTCAATACCTGCACACGATGTATCTTTTCTCGCTTAATTTTTGACAATGTCGGAGCTTCGTAGTTTCAGGGTGTAACGGTCTTTTATAAAAAGATTAGCTTGAGTCGCGAATTTTGACGATGGATCGGATATAACTCACTCGAATGGAGCTAGCGCGATGGATTTTTAATCCGAATGTTTCTTTTACAAATACGCGTACTCGTGGAAGGCAATATCTTTCATATCTTTGATGAGAGAAAAGAAGAGCTCGCTTCTGGAGAATTGAATTATCGCTCGTTTAATATAGTTTTTATCTGGCACACGCACTACGGATATCAAGACAAATCCTTGACTCTGTGTTGAATTATCTTTTTCGATTAAATTCTTTTATGACGTTCTTATGCGGACGAGCGCACGTTGTAAGAACTGTGTGAGCTGAAGGCGCGAAGGTTTTACAGAACATAACGGAGACGTAATGGAAACAGCTGGCAGAAGCTTACAGCGATTTCCATAAAATCGAGCCATTAAGAACTTGTACAGCTGCAAGCCCGCGGAGAATAGTCGGGGCAAGGAATCAATATTTCAAGAAATAGAAAATGTGAGATAATAACGCACCAGTATCTCGATTAAATTTTGTGCGTTTAATATATTTTTTATCTACTTGAGAAATTTATTGCTATCTAATTGTGAGTTAATCGAAATTCCAATATATCAACAAAAATTGAATTGTAAAAGAGTCGTATATATCACTTTGCTTTTCCTTTATGCTTTACCAAAAAAAATATTTATTCAAGATCCGACGACTCACAATCCATATCGGGATGCATGGTTTTTTCAAACGTTTCGATGTAAATTTTCGCGTGCATGTGCATGTGCAACCACTAAACAGAACGAAAGAGATGGAAAAAATGGAAAAAAACGAAAAGAAAGAAAGATAGAGATTGTAAGAGAGATGCAGCAATTGCATACGCAAAATGTTTTTCAATAAATCTGCACACGTTAGCGTGCACTCTTCATATCTTTGGTTCACTCTTCCAAAGCACATTTTCGCTCTTTTATTGATATACGCAAACGAATCAACCACAAGCTTCAGTTCTCCTCTCTGTTTTTTCTCTTGTACGAATACACATAGCATATATCCGAACAAAGCACAGATGCGGAAAATGCGACAGAACGTTTGATATGATCAATAGAATATTTTTCTAATATTTTGGAATTCTTTCTTACGTTTCTCAGAATCAGATATCGGAACAAATTTTTATTCTCCAAATATTATAAAAATAATAGAAAAATATAAGATATTTATTATATTATTTTGCCAAGTATCATAAGACAGACTTAAAAGCTTCGTGTGTGTACCCTTCTTAGATATTTTTTCTATTAAATATGTATAATGTATCCACCACTAATAATACATATCTTGAGTTATAATAATAGAACGATGAATAAGAATAAAATCCAATGAATGATTTATGCTTTATCTTTATGTCATGCATGATTTCATAAAATTGCGTAATACTTTCGATATACGTTATAAAGATTCTCGTTATCCAATGTTTAATTTCCGGCTTTCCAATTGTTAAAGCACTCAAACCTTTTCCAACGTCGAACACCAGCTGCTCACGGTAAAGTCAAAAAAAGCTATCAGTATGTCATCATAATAAAAGAGAAAAAATATAAGTAGACGTGTTAATTAAAAGTATAACTTTATATTTTTGCTTGTCATAGAAATGCAACAAGCATGATGATAAAATGCTAATCTTCGAGAAATAAAATATTAAATGCATGCGGAACTTGTAATCAGGGAGTATTATATATATATTTAGATAGTTTAAACAAAGCAGATGTGATTATTAAGATCAGTTTGTAATAATGCAAAATTATTAGTATTTATTAAAATATCTAATATT
>NW_017280573.1:0-9037 GCF_001594065.2 Cyphomyrmex costatus | reverse complement strand
AAAAAATATATATATATATTATATATATAAGAGATGTTGTTTTCAAAAAAACTTTTGATATAAAGAAATAAACTGTTTTAAATTTGCCAAAAATAAATTATGATTTAAAGAAAGATATCTTTCCAGGATAAAATTAAACAAGTATTTGGAAAATAGATAAACATTATCGCATGCACTTGTCAAATTGAACATCACAAAACTTCTGTTTTTGCAATTTTTAGAAAATCCATAAGTGTGTGTACAATGAATCAAAGTCAAACTTGGGTGCCGGTCTCACATTCGTACGTGCCAAAACGGCAATTCTATGGAACTTAGGTGAGAACCTTTGTGGCATTAAATTGGATTATTCTTTTACCGAAATCTCCAGAGTCGTAAACCTCCCGGCGATATCCATTTCCTATAATCCACGGGACCCAAAAAGGTAAGGCGGTGTTATAAAAAATGTAATCACACCAAGCTATATTTTCGGCCTATAAACGCTTTAGTTCTCTACGTGACTGCCGTACAAGTCTTATTCGAGAATATGTTGTTTTTTTGAATGTTACACACTTTAACTTTTATTTTCATTATTATAATAGTTCGTAGCGTATTAAGCAATGCAATTTCGTTAGTAATTTTGGTATGTTCATTACTAATTTTAATATATGTCGTCTCTGAAATGTTCTTACTTATAAATACATTATTAATTAACACACACAAATGTTAATTATAACCATCATATTTTATCACACATCGAATCTAATATTCAAATAGGTCATCATTCATTAATATCGTTATACATATAATTTTTTAATAATTCAGTGTCAATTTTATCCATCTAATTGTTAACTGATAAGATATTTACCAATCGTTTCACACAATCTCTTTAAACATCAACCAGATTATATATGTCGTCATAAATGTCACAATTGCAAAGATCTTAGTTTCAAAGTATACGTGGGTCGCCAACAAACTAAGCATTTACTGTTAAATATTCATATGGCTTCCGTCTAAGACGCCATTATAATATAGTCTTAGCTAATTCGGCTCGTTATCGCTGGAAACCAGTTCAAAGTACCTAATTCTGTCTCAGCATACCAAGATGATTTTACTGGCTATTACAGCTTCAAAAACTGAAGGAAATTCGAGACTTTTATATCGCATTAAAGAAATAAAAAAAAAGCGTTGCAATTTCAAGTTTAAAATTTGACATTTGAAAAAAAGTAAACATATGATTGCATATAATCGAAATATTTTTAAAATAAATATTGTAGTTAACACCAATACAAGTTAATATCTACTAATTATTCGTGTATGAAGCATGTATGTCACAATATAATAAATATAAACGTGACCCAAATCACAAAATGTTTACATAATTCATTAAATTGTAAAATAAACTTATCATACATTACATTATACATTATATACATTAGTGTCAGCTCGTGTGGGTATTAACTATTTACTTGATTTATATTTGTTAGAGCCTTTCAATATATTAGTATTGAAATATATCTTGTTATATTTAATTAATTCGTCTTGTTTTCATTCACTTATATGAAATTAACAAGCTCGATGATGACCGAAGTTACGGAAGTATTCTTGGCCCGGTGATACTACAGACTTAAATTTTCGAGATTCCCGTAATAATGTGAAAGTATAATTTAAGAACATTGTAGAATTATGAAGCAAGATTTCTGCTCGTAATTATCCAATGTATGTGGATTTAATATTACTTATACAATATTTATGAATCTATATAAAGTTAATATCTTATCTTCAAAATTCGGTAATTTAATAAAATCTTTTGTCCCAATTCTAAAATTTTTGATATTAAAAATAATATAAAATAGTACTTTTATAAAAGTACATGTATTATCCCAATTTTTAATGAAAAAAATACAAAAACTGAAGTAGTGTAACTCTTTAATATTTATCATTATTATTCTTTTCATTATATTATATCGCAATTACATTGCAATCAATGTATTATAATTTTTTCGTTAAATTTTTTTCTAATTACGTTTTTTATTAATTATTTATTATTATACATCATAGACAGTTAATCAATTAATTTCAATTCATTAAATAATTAATTATATACATATTAAATACGCGTGTTAATTAATCTCAAATAAAATTTTAATATATTTCGCAATCATTACGTGAAAATAATTTTTTCTGATTTATGAGAAACCATATATATATTTTCTAACTAAATAATAATAACAAATATATGGATCTTATTTTACAGAAAAAATCGTGTAATCAAGATTTTGTAAGTAATGTTTTAATTACAAAAGTAAAACTGGCGAGCATGTTTACTCAAATTATTATGGATGTTTCATAAAAGCTAGAATCTGTACGATTAATAATCTATCGCATCTTAAAATTGGCGTGTTACGGTATCCTGAATTATTATTATAAATGACCTATTACCAACCGTGCATCATTAATGGGTTACTTACAAATAAAATTGAAATTTACATGTAGCTTTGCTGAAAGCTCAGGACCATGAATAAAAAACACGTTTTGAAAAATATCATCTAAGAAGAACCATACGTCATATATAACGCAAACATTTAATTAGGATCAAAATGCTATATTAAGGACAAAGAACGATACACATAAAGTTCGTAAAGGACCGTGTTTCTATATACGTGGCTCTCTGCATAACTGATGCATTTGGGCTAATGAAACGAACTGAATGCAACTCCGGATTATGAATCCCTTTGCACAGTCTCGACTATGATTAGGATCAAACTCTTGCATTCGCAGTACTTTAGGACACGTTAATATAGGTCACACGCCATACATGCCTAATGTTCCGTAACCTAGACATTCTATTCAAAGTTTAAAGCTGACGTAACTTTCTATAACAAAAGAACATATTAGAAATTCGTTTTGTTAATTTACAATAAACATCTAAAAAAAATTCGTTTATATTTTAATTAGAGAACAAATTTCGTTGTTAAATATCAATTCGACGAAAGAATCATATTTTGCAAAATTTAAAATATCTAAAAATTTAGCTAAATGCAGATCTGAAAATAATTTTATTGAATAATCAAAATAATTATACAGAGTTAAGTATTGACAATGTTGTAAAAAGTTTTAACATTCTAGTAACTATAAATGAGAGCTACATAATTATTTTAATGGTCCAAACAAAATTATTTTCAAATGTGTATCAATATATCTAATTTTCAAATATTTCAACAAACCATATTATTTAAATTTACAATTAAATCTCGAAGAATAACATGCAAGAGATATGTGTAGTACAGCTTATTAACATGATTCAATATCAACGGACAGCTATGTAAACGTCATGTTTCGACATAAGTGAAATCGATTTGATTCGATATTACGAAGCTTGGAAGGAAATGAGGCGCCACGAGTGGCACCGCCTATAACCAAGCTTGATCGATGACTGTATTACAATCTGGTCCTTTGGTATACGAGGCACTTGCGCGTCATAGATTGCCTAATCTCTCACTGCGAATTCGCGCTTCTCGTGACTAATGCCAACAGCCAATTCAGTTTCGTGGAATTGTGGCTAATTACGATTTTACGCGGCTAGATATATTACTATGCCACGCAGGTGGATTTCGTTAGGCAGGTCAGACAAACGGAATATTAATCGGATATACGTGCCTCCGTCCGGCATCACAAGGTGCGCCTGGTACTATCGCGTTTAACGGCCTCTACTAATAAATCTCATTTCCTCTCAGTACGAACATTTGAAGTGATTGGTAAATGCATCGAGTTCCACGGTTGCGTAGAAATACTTGAATGTAGGAATACAGATGACAATAAAATAATATAGGATAAATAGATAATTTTTATAAATTTTTTTATGATATGATCATTTTAAATTCAATGTCGCAATATTCGATATTATTATCCTGTTTATTTATTCGTCTATAAATATGTTTCGCAATACTTGATTTTTAATTCTTTTTTTTTTTTAAGAAAATTGAAAGTTATTAATAATTATGATAGATAAATGATATACTTTCCCAAGATAAAATTTAAGAAATTTGGTGCCACGATAAATATTTACAGTATAACCGCTTGCTGAAATATTAATTATCGAAATACGGCTGCACGGAAAATCTAATACAATTAGACCGACTATAAATTCTATTTTATTTCGACCATGCTGCACCATATTTTGAAAGACTCTACAGCAGTTGTAACAGTAATATACCTCTCCCGGTATTTTCTTCCTTGATTCCTGGATGTAACGAGGTAATGGACCCTCCCGTGAGACATGAGTGTCCTTGTCGAGGAGCGAAATTTATGATTGGATCGCACTCCCGAAGCAGAACGGGGTACGTAGCGCGTGTTTATCCGTCGCGGACGCTGGTAAGTCTAATGGGGTGTAAAAGGGCCGAAGGTGTATATATGGCGAATGGACGAATGGGTCAACGAGCCGTGTACCGAAGGAGAAACAGGGCGAGAAAATGTGCCGGACCGAGCGAGGAAAAAGCGCTCGTGCACCAATCAAATAAATCATTCATACTGCTACCTGGCCTTTCTCGCGGCTTTTTCTTCTCTACGCATTTTCTGCCCGTGTGTCTCTTTCTGCTCGACGTCCATGCGATGTAAATTACAACGTGAACTTTGGTTTTACGAAAATCCTACCCAGTACAACTGATTTTTCCTGTAATTACGTTTCTATTTCTCGTGCATTTTAATTGCTTTGCTCTGTAATCAGAACCGGTAAAAGAGTGAGTAGATATCTTTAGCAGTCGAAGAAATACGTAAGCGATAAACAAATTTTTATTTTGTAAGTAAATATAGCAAGAAGATTATAAAAATTTTTAACACACGATATAATATATATATACATATAAACAAATCTAAAAAAATCTGTAAATTTTAATATTTCGCAGTGATGTCTAGAGTCATTCGTAACTACATTAACCGGAGATGTTGGGTTTTTTATTTCACTTCTTCGAGAAGGATACACGGATGTTACGTCAGGGGCAGCGGTCCTGGTGAAATTAATTACAGGCCGTTCGCTATACAGAACATGGAAATAAACTTACCCGATGTTGTTAACGGATTGTTTTGCGCAGCAAGGAATTGTTTCAAAAAAATCTTGCGCACACGAAAGTAATATATGGACTGATTTTTACATTAAAAAACTACCGTTACAGAATTCCTCATTTCGTGTCTCAAATTAAATACAGTACAAAAGATTTCTTGTAAAACAGCAAGCTATTTTACAGTATTTATGTAATCAAAATTTCTAATTATAAAATTTATTAAATTGCACTTTCTCTCTTTCTCTCTCATAAAACTTACAATTAAATAAATGGACAGTTATAAAATTCGAATCGCATTTAAATCTCGAAAGAAAGCCCCGATAATTATCATTGCAATTCAAATCGTATTACAAAGGCCAATTTCCATAAATTCTGCGAAAAGCTTTTGTAGTGCTTTAATTAGTTCTACATGGTCTGGTTAAAAAAAAGTCTGTTAATCCTTAGTATACACAATTGAGTTATTCGTGTCCTGCACATTTCTTTCCTTCAAAAAACTGGGGAATATTAAATAATTACAATATTTATTTACAATCTTACAAAATCGATTAAATATAAATATTATACTTTCTAAAGATGTTAAAATATATGTAAGAATTTTTGTATATTTGTTAAAATAATGCAAATTAATTTGGGACACAAATAGTTCATCGTATTACAGTAAAGAACCAGAAAATCATCGTGCATGCTAAGAGATAAAAATTATTAGAATTATGGTTATTTCTAAAAAAAATACAAAAATTTCTACAAAATTTTATTAGATATGCAATGGCTTCCTTTTGTAAACTTCCTTTTTTAATTAAAAGAGATATAAATAAAAAAAATTATACCAAACACACAATATCAAGTAATAAATTTTATATATTATTCTTAAATACTTATTGTATTATAATATTATTATTCGTAAAATCATGTATATATCGGTGTTATAATGTCTTGAGTTAAAGTTCATAGATTCGCTAATAGTAAACCCAAATAATTGCGGATCAGTCAATTTCCTGTGAGAACATAAAGACTCAAGTTAGCTTTACGCGCAGTTAATTGGCATCGTAATTACCCAGCGAGAAATGAGTTATCAAACTGATGTTAAATTGGCATCGATACGATGATTTCGACATCAATTAAAATTAAATTAGTTGTCAATTAGACGTCAATTCGATATTAACTGTTCACATTTGTCGTTGGGCATGGGGATTATGTATCAGTTATCATATTGGAATTTAATAACAATTGTCGTCTTAATAACAATTGTTGTCTTTAATAACAATTGTTATTGAACTGATCTCTAAAATTATTATTTTATATTTAAAATTGATTTAGTATGTAAAACTATATGTAACGTTATGAATTAATTTAATTTAAAATTATGAACTGATGATTTAATGAAGAATGTATGAGCCGAAACGTATTACATATTCTATTTTATTAGATTGTTATAAGCATTTTGATCATTTAACATCTAATTTGCTCGTCTCTTAGACGCTTAAATTATTATTACTTTGCAAATTAACGAACATTATTTTATTTTTGTTTATTAATGACGGTTATTTCTCATTAGGATTTGTGAGACAAATTGATGTAGATAACTTGCTCGAGTATGGATACTCAGACGGCTTCACTATGTTTTTCTGAAGAAGTATCAAAAGTTAGTGTGCGCAGCAATGCGGCCGCAAAACAAGCGACAGCCATCAGTATAAGTTCGGACAACCCAATTATATGAAAATTATGTTACAAAAATCAGTTTTCTCGTAAGTCGGTATCACAGCTAAAGTCGCCGGCACTTTCGGTTGATTTTATATGGTGAGGACATTACTCCGTTAGCTAAATCCCGTCAAGCCAAGTGGAAACTCCCCAGAAGCGACGCTTTCATCAAAATCAGAGACACGTACGACATTTGAGAACAAGAAATACGACGTAGTTTTTGGACTTTTGTGCTTTCCAGCCACGAATAAACAGAATTGTAAAAAGAAACTCGCGTCATGAGCAATGAAACACATGGTCAGTTTAATGTCATCGGTTTTGTAGTTGCAAACTTGAAAGCGTTTTAAATAAGAAAGAGTGCATTTAAAATCATACAGATTTTAAATCGTAAGGTTTAAACTTATAATTTCTTATCAAATATAGATTATTTAGAGAGTTACAAAATACCCAGCTGAAACCAACAGTCGACTAAAAACACACACTTTGTATAAAACAATGCGACATTGATTCTTTTGGTTCTATTTGAATAAGCAAATATGAAGACTTTTCGGGTGCTTTCTATAATTAAACGTACATGAAAAGTTGGAAACAAAAAGAGAAGAACAAGTAATGAAGAAATCTTTGATAGAATCGATTAAAGTATCAGATATAGTAACGTGCAAGGTTTTGGCGAGACCTTAAAAGACGAAGGGTCGACGATGGCTATGATGTAAGATGAGAACGTAGATGAAGAGTAGAGAAACGCAGAGAAATGTCATTCCCATGACAGAAGATAAATTTTACGACGCATAGACTATGACCTCGTAAAAATGGTAGCGACATTAACTCAGCGGTGAAGCATTGGTCGTTAAAACGTATTAACAGTCCTCGCGTACTAACAGTTCGTATTAAGTCCGCTCGTGTATATCGTATGCGTGTATCATGTCGTCACGAAGTTTCTTGATTTTAATTAAAGCTGAGAAACGTTGTCATATTTTCAACGAGAAATTATTCCGATATAAATTTTTATTGTATTATTTTCGTTATTTCAAAATATAGGAGAGAGTTGCCGAATGTGTACTTCTTAACCTATTTTTTATTATATTTCTCATTTAGCTTTGTTTTATATGTAAATAAACATTAGATATTGTAACTTGAAGTTGCGGACGATTATTATTATATGTTTCACTTTTCACCAATAATAAATTAATTTGTTATAAGTCTTCTTGTAACATGCTGCAAAAAGTATGATTCAACCGATCGCCTAACTAAATCGTACTAACAAGGGAACACAAGCAGTTGGATTTCTCCGATTTAAATGAGCTTTTAGTATGTTGTTCTATAGACAAAAATAAGAGACACGTATTTTTTTATACGTCCGGAGTCGTATGTTAAGGGGGTGAAATCCTCCCTTGAAGAAAATCGATTTTTTTCTTTCGAAGCGAATATCTTCGAAACTATAAGAGATAGAAAAAAATTTCTAGAATAAAAATTGAATGGTTGTAAGAGTATACTTTACAACTATCATAAAAAAATATTTTTTAAACTATTTATTATATACCCCCACCCTCCACTCTTATTTTCAAAAATTTTTTAATTCTTTATATGAAAAAAATTAAAGAGAATTTTACGCTGAAAACAACGATGTGTATTTAAATCACGTTCCGAAAAATCATTTTTCAGATATGAACGAAAACGTCTCTTTATATGCGCTCCATATGTATTCGTACCGCGTTGGGAAAACAAGATACCATTCAATGAATACAGTCCAGTACGCATCATTATCGCACTAGCTATTATATTATAATAAGGGCTTTTTACTATAATAATGTTATAATAATAATAATGATAATAATAATAACAGTAATAGTAATAGTGACCTTGTTAAACTTCTAAAACTAGAGTCAAATGTTTTTTATAATATATGTATACATAAAAATGTACCTCGGACAATTAAAATCAAAATATGAATGAAGAAATTATCTTCGTAAAATATTGTTTATTTTTCATTTTGATCTTACAGCAGCTAATTGCTCAATATTAACATAAATAATGTATTGCAAATCATTGCGTCTTATTAATCTAGACGGAAAATAGATATGCTGACTTTAAATTAAGACAAATTATGCATTAGAATTAAAAATCAATATTAGTATAAAATAAAATTTAAAAAGTATATTTTATACATATATAATTACAGTATAGGATTCCAATTTTTCATATAAAATATAACACAATAGGTTATTTAAATTTTAGGGAGCATTTAATTTAGAATTCTTTGTAAATTTCATTCTGTAATTAAATACAGATATCAACGTTTTAAT
>NW_017280572.1:0-2438 GCF_001594065.2 Cyphomyrmex costatus | reverse complement strand
AGCGTTGTCATGTAACAGAATCAGCTTGTTGTGCCTATTGTCCCATTCCGGTCGTTTTTCTTTTAAAGCTTGGTTTAAACGTATCAGTTGTAGTCGATAACGATCGCCAGTCATGATTTCGGACGGTTTGAGCAGCTCATAATATATAACACCCCTTTGATCCCACCAGATGGTCAAAATCGTCAAAATCACAATTGTTATATCGCCAAAACCATTCTTTACAAGCAGTATTCAATGGAGCATGCTTATCGTAAATATCTACGAGCAAACGATGCGTTTTCGCAGCCCTTTTCTTTAAAATGAAATAATGGAGTAAAACTTCCCGCAAATGTTGCTTTTTTGGAATAAATTCCGACACCTTCAACGCAAAAAAAGTACTATTTTTTACGCTTCGAACGAATATCAACTATTGTTCAACTATTGAGCTCAAAAATTTGAATACTCACCTTTCAAAAACATGTCTTGCCGTTCTATCAAACACACAAGCAATGCTACTAACGACATCTCTTTACAATGGGCGGAAACTTATTCCCGTACCCAATTTTATAACTTTTAATTCATTTTTCACTTAACTGTTTACACATATTTAATTGTGAATCCACATATTCAATGTCTACCCAGATAGCCTATTACTTATAGAATATTTACAAAATATAATAGTTGTAAGATTTGTTTCTATTATTTTGTAGTATCAAATTACGCTGATCATAGACATTTATTCTAAAAATTACGAAATATTCATCCTATTTATTATTGCAAATAGTTAAAAAACACTAAATACTTAAAAAACACTATAATCTATATTAAGTATATTTATAAAATATTTATTAAGAATATTACCTATTTTATCATAAATTTTACATAATTTATTTAATTTACATTTTAATAACGTTTTTAAATCAAGTTTATATAAAATAATGAAAAAGAAAAATAGGACTACGAATAAAAAATTCGTTAAAATTTACATTTGTTTGTAAAAATAATTGCCGCTTGGTTAAAATTATGTAGTTTAATGAAAATTAAATGACATATATTTCGACCTCTATTATAGGTCATTATCAATGTTACAAAGATCGCAAGTTGTTATCAACTGTTCGTATTGTATACAATACGCAAAAATTAGGAGAACATTTTAAAACATGCAATTTTGTCGACTTTGAAAAACCCTATCTTTGCTTCCAGGAATTGCAGAACATTGTTCCTTAGCGCGTTTCAAAGAATAAAGCCTACACTTTAAAATGTCTTAAGTGCAGAGTTGCGAGAGAGAAAGAGAGAGAGAGAGAGAGATTAGTTAATTAAAAATTATTTAGATACATTTATAAGATAAATCACGCCAAGATGTATCTTACAAGGTGAGGGCGCGAGGTGTTACTCACCGATTTTAAAAAGGCTTATGTATGTTAAAGTACTCTAGTAATAGAGTACTTTGGCAAAATGATACATCCCAACTCTCAGCCGCCTTCTCGACAATGGGTTTAACGCGACCGTATATATGGAACTGTAAACTTTAAACTGGTTTTTCTCGAAAACGGCTGAGAATTGGGTCGTATCACTTTGCCAATGTACTCTATTACTAGAGTATTTTAACATTCATAAGTCTTTTTAAAATCGATGAGTAACACCTCGCGCCCTCCCCTTGTTAGATAAAATAAAGATAATTAACTTTACATTAATCTAGATAAAAATAATATGCGTAGAAGGGCTACGAGCCAACAAAACAAATAATAAAATATTTAACAATAATATAACAATTCGGAAACATTTAATATAAGACAAGAATTAGAAGTTACATAGAAAACGCAAACAAAAGTAAGACTAAGAATTAAAATATAAACAATAAAATATAACAGATGTTTCGACCTCTCTTTAGGTCATTTTCAATGTTTAAACGTGTAAATTATTTTAAAAAATTATGCATTACATATAAATTTTCAAAAAAGGAACTAAAATGCGAGATTGTAGCATTTTTTGCGATGTTTTTCTTCAACAAAATAGTGTCGTTGTTGCGAGTATTAAAATAATTGTGTAGGTGTTACAAACTTTAATATCGAGGTGTCAAGTTTTTTAATTTGTCCATGAATAAATCTTCTATTTTTCGTCATTATCAGGTAGTTCTTCATCATAGTAAGTCTCATGGATAGTATGTCACTAAGAAAGTCATTCTCATGAACAGAAATGGTGAAATCGTAATGCAGAACTATTTTATATAAAAATGACTTCCATGTTAGAAATCAATGTTGTAAAAATATTTTTAATCGTCAGTATAATATTAAAGTAAATTCAAACAAAATTTAATTGGTTATAGAAAACTTAAAACAAACGATATGGAACAGATGTTGTCACATAGAGACGATATAAACTAACATAATGATTAGTTGGATGATTAATTTGTGAGAAAAGAAATCGTAAAGGTAGTCATTTTTCAAGCTTTGACATTT
>NW_017280571.1:17225-21022 GCF_001594065.2 Cyphomyrmex costatus | reverse complement strand
CAGTCATAGACAAGTTGCAGTAGCAGCCCCATGGGCTAATGGTTTAGTTGAAAGGATAAACCGATTTTTAAAATCGTCATTAAAGAAGGTTGTCGAAGAGCCGAGCGATTGATTTGATCAACTACCAACGGTACAATATGTCATAAATAATACGTATCATTCTTCATTAAAGACATCACCGTCTAAACTTTTATTGGGATACGACCAAAGCAATCACTCAGATAATAAATTAATTGATTACTTTTCAGATTTGTTAAAAGATAGTTTTCAAAGTGATAATGACCGTGAAACTGCGCGGCAGTTAGCTATCGACACTACAAATAAAATTAAACATTACAACAAAATTTATTATGATCTAGCTCATAAAACTCCGTCTGTATACAACGCAGGAGACTATGTAATGATTAGAGATACGTTAGTCAAACCTGGTGAAGACCGAAAATTTAAAATACCATATAAAGGTCCTTACCTTGTCGATAAGGTTCTTAATAAGAATCGCTATGTAATAAAAGATATACCTGGTTTCAATATAACTCAGCGTCCATACAATTCTATTTTATCACCGGACAAGCTAAAGCCATGGGTAAAACCAGTTATACCATAACAGTCTTTCAGACGTTCCTTTGTGATTATAATAATATTTTGCGTTTGTGATAATAATAGGTATTAGTATAAGATAAACATATACGTTTGTTACATATATCACTAGCCTTAAGTTTTACTTTTAAGTTTATACGACCTAGTCGGTATTCCAAACTTTATATTGATGATTTATTCAACGTTATGTTACGTCTCATAGTATTTTACATGTACCGTTTGTTGTTTTTATAGTTTACGTGTAATCTTTTCGGAATCTCTGATCACCGAAAAGAAAAACCTACATTCGAGGTCGAATGTTTGCGCAGAATGGCCGAGCTGTAAGCGAGCGCCTGTTTCCGACATCAGCTCCGCTATAATTGAGATGTTAGCCGTCTCGTAGCGCCACGATCGCTACATGCGCGGCGCGTATATAGTTTAACTTGAAGTCGTCGTTATGGTCGGCGCGAGTGCGTCTGCGCGGTGTGACGTCGTGTGTGCGGATTGGCCGCTTGAGTTATTCAAGTGAGTCTTTGTACAGAGAGAAGTCGAGTCGTTGTACAAGAGACACAGTCTTGTCGTCCTGAATGTCGAGTTGTGTATCCGCGATAGTATTAAAGCTATTAAGTCTAACCAAAGTCTGTACGTGTTGTTTGCGTCCTGGTCGCCTGTCATTTCCTATCCCTCCCGTAAGGAATCCTGACACCGTGCTCTCGTCGTGTCTGTGGCTCGCCAAGCGTGGATCATAGAAATCGACGGAAGTAACACCCTTACAATATACATATATTCACTTGTGATACCACAAAAATTTATTGTATTATCCTTGTTACCACTGAATAAATACCGATTTACCGTAAATAAATATTACATTAGTATTATTGAGAGAGGGAAATAGATACGTATTGACACTAAATAAATTTTTTGCACAGTCAATATTTATGTAACAGTATTAAAAATGTTATTACAAACACAAGCTTTATTCAGTGATTGAAAAGAAAAATTTTCATTAAAATAAAATTTTAATATGAAGTTACCTTCCTGTATATTTCTTGAATTAAGATCGAATGGAAATGATTCACCAGTATCATGATGTCTATCATTAAACCGACCTAAGTCAGATGTATTTAATTGTTTTTCCAATTCTGTTTGTGTTTCAAATGATAGGACCATAATATCCCTATCACAGTATCACAACTTAGTAAAGATAGATTTATAATTTAACAGAATAAAAAAATACTGATTCATTACCTCATAGTATCAAATAGATGTAACTGATCGAGATCTGTAAAATTTTAAATAAAGAATTATGAATGTATATCAGTTCAGTATATAAATTTATATCTGTTCAATAAAATTAAAACAAAATTAACTTTATTGTTAACGTATAATAGTTACTAATATACTATGTACCTCTTTTACTTTGATAGTTCAATTCGGTCAAATTAAAATTTGATACATCTCGAAAATTCACAAAGTCTGTAGCATGACAAACTTCTGTAGATTGATCGGAAATAACTCCAAAGTTATGAATATCATTTTTATTAAAGGGTTCTATACAATCATTATTATTTCCTTCTACACCTGTTATTTTATAATATTAAAGATATAAAATAGTTATATAGAACAACTATTTGTAATAATGTCACTTTACACACACCTACTAACAATTCTTTCATCACATTTGAAGTATTAAGACTGGCTTTGAATATAATTTGTTTCGTTAAATGATCAGTATACTCAGGAGATACTAAAAATATTTTAATCCACTTGTAATTGAGAATTAACTAATCGATATTAAAGTATTGTGTACACAACTCAAAAAAATTAAAGGATCACTTGTTTTACCCTGCAAAAGTGGGCAAATTCATAGATAGAATAACGTCGTCAAAAATCATCGTCTAGAGATAATTAAAAAAACATTTTAAATCTTAAAATCTCTACTATTCAGACCAGTACTTCAAAAAAAGTCTTAGTCATATTTCATAAAATGACACAAACATAAATGAAGATGCATCAGATCGCAAAATTTTTTACGAAATTTGCGAGATTCCACGGAGACAAGTGAAAGTTGTGCACAAATGCAGTTTACAGCTTTCGAAAGAGTGAATCTTTATCTTAAATTTGATTTTTTATCGATCTTTGTACGATTTTTTTTTCACTGATTTATTTAACGTTGAAGTAAAAATAACCTTTTTACTTCATCGTTGAATAACGCGGTGAAAAAAAATCGTAGTGGTCGATATAAAATCAAATTTAAGATAAAGATTCATTCTTTCAAATCTGTAAAACGTATTAGTGCACAAGTTTTAGTTAGTGCGGTGGAAATTCTCAATCTTCGTAAAAAATTTTTAGGTTTGATACACATTTATTTATATTTGTGCAACTTTACGAAATATTAGTACATTGAAGTACCTGAAAAGTAGAGACTTCAAGCTTTAAAATACTTTTATAACCACCTGGATAAAATAATTTTTTGCCTAGTTTTGCTGAGTGGAACTTGTGACCCTTTAATTTCTTTTAGTAGTGTATATCAGTATTAAATGAAATTGCAGTAAATACGCTCAAAAATAAAAAATACTTACTAGTAACATTACTTATAATACGTGGAATTTCTTTTTTTATTGACTTACTTTGGTTTGCATCATCACACACATGTGTATAATTAATAACTTCTTGTTTATCGTATTGATCACCAAATGCTAAAAAATATTAATTAAAGTCTCGATCAATCAATATTAATAAAAAATACATTCATAAAACAGAAAGCAACAATCAATTCAATGAAAACAAACATAAATTTAAGAAGAACGATTTAATCAGATAATAGCAGTAATTGTACCAGTATTATGAGAAAATATATCTTCTTTAGTTATCTCATCTCCTTTAGTTGTCTCAACTTCTGTAACATTAATATTGTCAAATTCTTTTTTGAGTTGATCCGTATCTTCTATATCCATGCATTTCTCAAAAGTTACTGAAAATAAATACATATTAATCAGGATTTCGAACGCTACTTTAAAAAAAAGATGAATTACAATTACTGATACGACTTGTAAAAAAAAATAACTCGTCATAACTTGTTATCAATTTTAAATTTGTTTTTAAATATGTAACTAAACTAACACATTATCGTTATTTTAGTAATAAATCGTTACAACTTCATTCTAGATAAATGAGATATCAGAGATTTCAATATTATAAATTATTTAATAATAAGATAT
>NW_017280571.1:608-16590 GCF_001594065.2 Cyphomyrmex costatus | reverse complement strand
TGTGCAATGCGGACTTCGTCCTCTTGCATTTCGGCAGTTCGTTGTCCTGTCGAAATGCAAGATTTGCTTTTTATTACTAATTGTTCGATGTGCGTGCGGTCATTGCTTGCGTTCGATCAGTGATCGTTGTCCGCACGCGTTATGGAATTTGCAGCCTTGCATTTCCGCAAGTCGTTGCTATGCCGAAATGCAAAGGTTGCTTTGCAGTAATAATCTTGCATTTCCGCCAGCTCGTTGCTAGGCTGAAATGCGAGACTTAATTGTGGTAGCACTCGCGGGCTACAACACCATATATAGTGAAAATGTTAGATTGACTAGGTTAAATAAATACAAATGTATGTAGAATGCCTAATCGAATCAGAACACCGGGTGTAAGTGTGTAATAATATGTTTCCATTAATCAATAAATAAACAATCGTTTAAACTTTGTTTATTTATTGATTAATAAAAACATATATTATTACACACTTACACCTTATGTCAATGTATATTAACAATAATGTTATGGATTCTTTAGATATATGGGAATTTTTAAGCCTACCATTGTCTGCTATCGTTCCGTATATTTCTGCATTATCCAGGACCTCTTTAATATTTTCCACATATTGAATGTCGCATTTATCAATGAGTACTGAAAAATATACATATTATTAAAAAGTAAACGAAGAGGAAATTTTTAAATAAAACTTTTCAGTATATACGTAGCAATACAATATAAACCAAATGTAATTAAAATCATATAACGTTAGATTGTAAAAATAGTAAATAAATGTTCAATTAAATCGATGCTTATTTCTACAATCCAACAGAGAGAGATAAATACTATCGGCATTGTAAGATATTCGAAACGTACCTCTATCTATTAATTCATTGTTATTCACATTGCTAGTAATGTTACTTCCATTATGCGTAACGTTTCGTTGTAGCTTTTTCACATTATCTGCAGATAGTAGAGAATATACATTAGATTAGTTCAACTGTAAATAGAAATTGTAACATCACGTTTTATAATTATGCCATTTTGTATACCAGTATTTTTTGTGGCAACTTGAGGCTCCTTTATTTTCTTCTTAAAGGCTCTCCGACTTGTAATTTCAGTATTTAAATTTCTCTTATTTTCTAATGATGCAATACTTTGCAAGTTTCTTTGATAAACAGTACCGTTAGCTAGAAATATAAATAATGATAATAAATTTCAACTCTTACGTATTCACATTCGATTCTTTAATAATACACTTTACTTACTAGCTTGTTTTCCTTTTCGCATGTCATTTTTACATTGAAGTTTATTTTTTAGAACTACCAATTCATCATAATCTTCTAGAATTAAAGTACCAATAATAATGCATTTTTACAGTAGTAGTAAATAATATAGTACTATTGTACAAAGGAAATACAACTTCATACAACAGAAATGACAAGATTATAGTACAATAACAGTACCATAGTGTATAATTTCCATTTTATGAACTGTATGCGTTTTAAGAACAGTACCAAATTTTCATTTTAAGAACTATGTGTGTATTTTAAGTTATTTCTAAATAACCCAATCAACATTTACTTCTAACCGTAACTAACACTGTGAGCATATGCAAACTTTACCGCAAACAAAAGCTTAAGTTAATAAAAATTGAGAGTAATATGGATTATCTCAGGAATTATGTGACTAATAAAGTGATATGTCATAAATATAGTCAAAATATGAATTTGAAATTGTACGCGTATATTTATATCGTTTATATGTGATAAAATACATGTTCAACAACAATGAATTTTTATTAATAAATATGGTAATACTATATGGATTTTTCAAGATAACAGATTATAAATTATGATCTTGGAAAAACCGCATTTTTTGAGAAAAATTGTTTAGATTAATGTTACATAATTTCAAAAGACGCGAATATCGGAACAATTAATTTTCCTTAAAAATCTGTTCAAGGTTGTGTGGAGGTTACTACCTTTTCTGACATGGAATTGCATGATTCTCTGTCACAGTCCAATTTCTGTAATTACTCTGCACACAAAGGTGATAAATTAAGAGATATTGAATAATTAATGCTTTTCGAGTTATTTTATTTCTAGCACAAATATTGACATCAAATATTAAATATTTGATAAATTACTTACTTTTTATAATGTTACCTTATATAATACCTTCATACTCAAAGTAATAACATAAATCAATTACAACAAATAATAAGAGGAAAATAGCCTGTAACGGTCGAACTGGATGTTAGCTGCTATATTGTAATTGTGTGAATTTATATACTATGTAGTTAATTTTTTAAAATAAATTTTTTTAAATTAATTATTATAAAGCTTTAATATGTCATCTAAAGATATTAATATGTCATTCAACATTATTAATATCAAAATATAATACTATGGGCATCGAATTTGTTAAATTGCTAGTCAATTTAACTTGTGATAGTACTGCGATAGTATATTAGAGTTTGCGTAGGGCTGAAAATTTCAGCGTGTGCGATTTATGAAAAACTACATACATAGTATATAAATTCATACATAATTATAATATAGCAACTAAGATCCAGTTCGACTGATATAGGCTACTTTCTTCTTATTATTTGATGTGATTAGTATATAAATTCATACATAATTATAATATAGCAACTAAGATCCAGTTCGACTGTTATAGGCTACTTTCTTCTTATTATTTGATGTGATTTTCACATATACGGTCTTATAATATTTAAATATTTGAATAAATTATTTAGTATAAAAAAGGAAACACTTCATTGTTCATTAAATACAATATGTTACATATTGTGCCTATATACTTCCTTTAAAGCAACTATTTAGCAAATTTTATATAATGCTGCTTTAATATTAAAGCAATTTTATTATTTGCATCTGTCAAAATCATCTAAATTTTGTTTGAACAATACTTCTCAATAACGTCGCCTATACGTGATAAAATGTGTAACTCTATAGTTTGTATATCTGGTATAAAATGTATATAACTTCTACATACCCCTGGATGCAATAACATCGCCAGCATACCGTTTACCATCTTTGTATTTTATACTGTAACCTTTCTTTCCTTTTATTACATCTATTTCCTTGCAGATGTAGTAAATGTTATCAGAGAATAAAGCCAATACAAACATTTTTTAATTAATGTGAACTAGAGATCTGAAATCTGATCAAATATATTTTTTATAATTAATTATAACATATCTTTTATAATATATCCGATAATAGCACTCATATATGTACATACATGTATATAGATCAAATATTTTAGCATTTATTCATATTAGTATAAAATAAAAAAGTAATACATTGAACAAAACTATGATGCTCTAAGCATCACAAGATTTCATCCTTGTTTAAAGTTCGTGCCTGTATTAAGAACGTTTTTTGAGCAATGTTCACGCCCTTTTATATTTTTATATCTTTATTATTTATTTTATGTGAGGATTATATATAGGGATCTTTTGCAATAGCGTGGATCCAAATACGATGAAGTCACATTATCCTTTTTTAAATTAATTCTTAAGAAAAGGTAACGTGACCTCAGCGTTCTGAATTAACGGTATTGCAAAAACTTCCTAATAATTTTAAAATACGCTAACGCCGTTGTAAGTGCGTTCTAAAGCTCTGGTTAATATCTCGCTACAAATGTTTCGAAGTACTTGATCAACGAATTAGAAGAAAAAATTTGTTTGTAGTATCACGTTGATCGTACCCGAATATAGACTCCGGTGAACAATAGGCGAATGCTATATCATGCGCATGATGCGTGAACGCAATGGCTATCAAAACAAGGAAAAATGATGCTCGCATCGTAAATGTTAAAAATACAACTTTAGTTATTTGGGAATAAAAGCTAAAGGCTTGTAGATTAAGAAAATTTAATGAATTTCTTACCGGAGCACGTGTATAATACTCGTTTATAGCAGTATATCCTAAATATATTTCTCCGATCCGTTAGTTTCTCAATACGACGATGAAACAACACGATCGAATTTAGGTCAACAAAGGACAATCGACAATCTGACGATTATATTTCAAATTATATACATATATTAAGCCCGCCTAAGATGCATTCAGAAAATAAGCTACGAAGTGCTTATACTGTCATCAATAGTACATTATTGTAGATACTAAGCAGATAAAGAGTCTGTTTTTTGTTCCTGCACTGTCTGAACTAGTACACACGGTGCAATAAGTTGAAGTGAAACAAATATACGTTTGTTTCATTTTAACTTATTGCACCGTGTGCACTAGTTCAGACAGTGCAGGAACAAAAAACAGACGCAAAGATCTATTTCCGTTGACATATCTACATACCGGCCTATAACTGGGCTATAAGCTAAATTCTAAAACGTTGTTTTCGTGAAAAATTTTGCTAAAAAACTGTAATATGTACATAGTAAGTTCTTTATATCTATGACCAGTTGCGGGATTCTCTAAACGTTTTTTCGATAATTGTTGTTATCATTAACTAGCGACAACCAATGAGAGCCGCGCTTTCTTTTATGATTGTCCTGCCATTGGCTGTCGCTAGTTAACGATAGCGACAATCATCGATAAAACGTTTAGAGAATCCCGCAACAGGCCCTATTCTGTAACTCGTTAAGCAGT
Organism: Cyphomyrmex costatus; assembly: GCF_001594065.2. Taxonomy (NCBI): domain Eukaryota; kingdom Metazoa; phylum Arthropoda; class Insecta; order Hymenoptera; family Formicidae; genus Cyphomyrmex; species Cyphomyrmex costatus. The sequence goes on along the minus strand of NW_017280571.1, from coordinate 11,979 downwards.
TAACGACATCGTTGCGCAGCTTTTTAACTGCCTTAACGAGTTACAGAATACAGGGGCAGGGGGTCTATTCTGTACACGCTTACCGACAACTGTAGGGTTCGTTAAGTAGCAATAACCAATGAGATGGACTGTTCTAGGAGAAAAGTGCGATTCTTATTGGCTATCGCTACTTAACGACACCGACAGTTGTAGGTAAGCGTGTACAGAATAGGCCCCCAGCTTTTTATACCATAAGATATCTGCGCAACGATGTCGTTAACTGCCTTAACGAGTTACAGAATACAGGGGCTGGTCTCATCACTACGATTAAGGTGATGCTGGACCCGCCTGTATTATTGATAAAACTAGCATTTTCGACGTTTTCGTTCCTGTCTAATTTCTTCGTAAGTTTCGCAGAATAAAAATTTTTTCTCCACGATTAAAATATCCTAGCTAATATACGTGTCCATGGTGTCTTTTGTATCCACAGCTGGAAAAAGTATGAAATCATAGATTTCTTTATCCATTTAACCTCAATATGGCGACCAACGCTGAAGATAAAAATCGATAAAGAAATCTGCAATTTCATACTTTTCCAGCTTTGGACACAATATACACCAGGGACAGATACATTAGCTCGGATATTTTAATCGTGGAGAAGGAATTTTTATTCTGTAAAACTATTGCGAAGAGATTTGACAGAAACGAAAACGTCAAAAACGCTTGTTTTATCGATAATACAGACGGGTCCATTATCACTTTAATATCTAAAATCTGTTCCTATACATTGTGCGCAGGATCTTAAAAGGTAATGCTGGAGTCGTTTTTCTTAACGTTTTCGTTCCTGTCTAATTTCTTCGTAATAGTATCACAGAATAAAAATTCCTTCTCCACGATTAAATATTCATGCTAATGTATCTGCCCTCGAGCTATATTGTGTCCAAAGCTGGAAAAAGTATGAAATTACAGATTTCTTTTATCCATTATCTATAGACTAGTTTCCACCGAGGGTTAGAATTGGGTCAGAGTTCAAGAACTGACCAACCACAATCGAGCATTCCTCTCTCATTTGACTGTAAGATGAGAATACTGGCCTGTGGTTGGTCAGTTCTTGTACTCTAACCCAACTCTAACCCTCGGTGGAAACATAGCATGATTTCATGCTTTTTCCAGCTTTGGACATAAAATACACCAGGGGCAGATACATTAGCTGAAATATATTTAAATCGTGGAGAAGAAATTTTTATTCTGCGAAACTATTATGAAGAAATTAGACAGGAACAAAAACGTTAAAAATGCTAGTTTTATCAGTAATACAGGCGATTCCAGCATCCCTTAACTTTAATGGCAAAAATTTTCATTTTTCACTTTTCATCATTGAAAAAAAGTTTCATGATCGATACCCAGACTATATGTAGATTTGTCAATGGAAATAGATCTTGATCTGTATTGTATCTAGGGCCGGTATTCATAGTCGGTTCTTATTTCAAGAATGTCTTATGGGCCTTCTACAATAAACCATAAGTCATAAATCGGAAGTAAGAAACTAAAAATTGATGACTGTGATTGGTCCATTTCTAGCTTATGACTTATGATTTGTGACTTACGGCTTATTATTGTAGAAGGCCCATTAAGTAATGTCTTAAGATGCTAAAGCGGCCCTCTGATTGGTTCGTAACTCCTCAAGACTGAACTTAAGACGGTCTTGAATATAAAGGTTTGTTCGCGTCGCACGCTCCGACATGCTCCAATATGCTCCTACCATAGCTCTTGCTCACTTCAACGAGCACGTTGGAGAGAGTAAGAACTATGATAGGAGCATATTGGAGCATGTTGGAGCGTGCGACGCGAACAATCTTAAGAACTGACTATGAATACCGGCCTAGAAGAACGTACTAAGAAGTATACTATCGATGATAGTAAGCTCGTCATAGCTTGTTTTCTGAACGCACCTTGAGCGGGCTTGATATATATTTTGAAAGATAAATCGTTAGATTGTCTTTTGTTGACCTAAATTTGATCGTCTGTCTTATCGTTATATTTGAAACTAACGGATCAGACAAATACATTTCAGTTACGAAGAATCACTCGACCGAGGCGGAAGCATTTCGGATCGGGTGTTTTCAATTTTTTGAATCTGTTGCCGACTGTGACTGTGTATTCGACACAGGACTTGGTGCGTGTCCGCGAATTATGCTTGTCTCGTTCGTCCTGACGCGCGTTATTTCGGCGTGACGATATCTTAGACGTAGGCGCCCGGTGTCTATTCGAGCAACGCCATTTTCGCTGGCATTGCGTTATCCCATTCATTTTGCCTTTTGTTACTCACCGCCTTAGGCGGTTATTTTCGATTCTGGCCGTATCGACCTAGATTTTGGTCGGGTGCCATTTAACAAAGAAGAAAAATATTATACACGTGCTCTGGTAAGAAATTCATTAAATTTTCTTAATCTACAAGCTCTTAGTTTTTATTTCCACATAACTAGAGTTTTGTTTTTTAGTATTTACACGTGCATCATTTGTCTTTGGTCTGATAACAAGGACTGCGTTCAGTTACACGCATCATGTGCATGATGTATCATTCGGCTATTGTTTACTTGAGTCTATATTTGGATATGTTCAACGTGATACTACAAATTTTTTCTTCTAAATAGTCATCAAGCACATCGAAACATTTGTAGCAAGATTTTAACGAGAGTCTCAGAACGCACTTACAACGACGTTAGTGCATTTTAAAATCATTAGGAAGTTTTTGCAATACCGTTAATTCAGAACGCTGAAGTCACGTTATCTTTTCTTAAGAACTAATTAAGAAAAGTATAACGTAACTGTAGTGTTCATCGTATTTAGATTCACGCTATTGCAAAAGATCCTTACATATAATCTTCACATAAAATAAACGATAAAGATATAAAAATATATAAGTGCATTAACATCGTTCCAAAAACATTCTTAATACATGCACGAACTTTAAAAAAGAATGAAATCCTGTGATGCTTATCATCATAGTTTTGTTCAATTTACTACTTTTATTTTATCTTAATATGAATAAATGTTAAAACATTTGACTATACACATATGTACAATATATATTATATGGTGAAATTATAAAAGATATATTATTGTTACGTCCGGGTTTTCGTGAGTTTGTTATTCGCGAAGTTCCGAACGCGGCGTGTGGGATCGTAGCGTGCATTGTGAGCACGGATGGGCTCGAGATTTGAGATCGGGCTCGAGCTTTTCCCGGAATTCGAAATATCGCCTATAAGTATAGAGTAATGAATTCAGCGACGGAGTCGATCGGGAGATGAAGAGCGACCGTGGGCCGAGCGGAAACGCACGTCGTCTCTCATTCCAATGATAAGAGAAATTCGTAACGCGTATGTTTTAATCATAGCGCGAGAACTAAAGTAAGAATACGCGACTTCTAATCGCAGCGACCAGCGAGTAGCGAATAAAAAAAAAGGGGCACGGAATCGAGCTACTGAATGTGGCAGCGCTCAAACTCCGCTTGCTTTCAAATCGTTGAGGGGAATTGCTACTCACCGGAGGAGAGGTACCGCGGCGAACGTCTCCTCTCGTTTTCCGAAACGACCACGCGAATATCATGCGGAATAACTGCGGCGCTATTTGTTGCGCGAAATTCCGGCAAAAGGAATGCGCGAATACAGCGGACGAATTCCTGATCGCGACGGCCAGTGAGTAGCAGCGACAAAAAAAAAGGGGGCGAGGAAAAGGCTGCCACGTAGGGAGGCGCACAGTTCCCTTGATTCCAAATCGTTGAGGGGAATACTACTCACTGGGGGTGAGATATCGCGACGAACGTTACTTATGATACGCGACGTGTGCACGAATATTACGCGAAGTAATCGAGACACTATTTGTTGCGCGAATTCCGGCGAAAATGAATGCGCGAGTACAGCGGACGAATTCCTGATCGCGACGGCCAGTGAGTAGCAGCGACAAAAAAAAAGGGGGCGAGGAAAAGGCTGCCACGTAGGGAGGCGCACAGTTCCCTTGATTCCAAATCGTTGAGGGGAATACTACTCACTGGGGGTGAGATATCGCGCGCACTTGATAGCACTTACACTACGCGCGTTTAGACAAGACACAAACAGAAAGAAATAAAAGGAAAGAAATAATAAAGGCTATGGTCCACTATTGTTCACTCTAAGTATGGTTTTATTAATACGGAAATTATTAACACAAAAACAACGCGAGAGAAAGAGGCGCGGATTCGCGACAATGAATTGATTATTAACAAAAAAAGAAATCTGTTTACACACTCTCGATACAGCCCGAGTTTCGTCGTGTTGCGCACCGTAATTACGATCAGGAAACTAAATTATAACACTTACAATAATTCGGACGCGAAAGAACCTTATAGAACTACTAGAGAAGAACGATTTCGTACGCGAAGACTTATTAATACTACAAGAAAACGAATAACGAACTAACCGCACACGAGACACCATATAGCGGTGTTAAAGACTGAACAATAATGAACAGGAGAGCTATGTTTCGCTCGATTATATAGGGCCAGCTTGGTGGCCGCGGCGTGTGGAAATGCCGAATTTCCTGGAAAAAAGGGCAATAAATCACTTTCGTGAATAATTAATATCTCATTACCTGATGGGTGTATAGCTTCGATACTTTGTAAGATCTTAATTCGAATTTACACAAAACATCGTATCGAAGCGGATTTTTGCTAGCGAGCGCGGAGGCGCCGTGATAAGGCCGCATACCGAACTTCGGTTTTTCCACATAGGTTTTCGCCCTACCTGTCAACGCGGATCAACGAGTATCGCGCGATGCGCAGTAAATTTGTATTCTCGTTACGCCAGCCTGTTAATTAATGATTTCGGTAAAAGAGCTGAATTAATTTGAGATAGTTCATCGCGGTTTTGCGCGAGATGCGCTAGCCAGTATCGCCATACTCTCGGCCGTATCGTGGCGTTCATAAAAACGCGAATTTTACTAATTAATTAATCGGCGTGAAGCGCCCGGGAGGTGGTGCCCTCACGATAGCGCGGCGCTAATCAGAGTTAATCAGGTGCGCAGGCGAAACGTACGGCGCGATAACAGTGAGTGTGAGCGAGATGGGAGATTCAGGGGCGAAAATTGAGCTGAAAAATGAGCGCCGGACGTAACAATTATAATTAATTATAAAAATGTTTGCTCTAATTTCAGGTCTCTAGTTCACATTAATTAAAAAACGTTTATTTTGCCTTTATTCTCCAATAATGTTTGCAAGGAAATAGATGTAATGAAAGGAAAAAAAGATTGCAGTATCAAATACAAAGATGATAAAAAATATCCTGGGAATGTTATTGCCTCCAGTGGTATGTAAAAATTAAAATACATTTTATACGATGTTCAAATTAAAGAGTGTCAAAATTTTATCACTGACACACAACATTATGGAAAAGCATTGTTAAAAAAAATTTTTATGATAATAAAGAAGCTTAATTCAATATTACACATCGGCATAAAGGCAATTAAAGTTACAATGTTAGTTGAAATTTAACAATTTTTCTTTACTCTTTATAGTAATACATACAAACGCTTCGGCTATTGTTTTTTGCCATCTTCAGCAGTAAACGTTACAAAAATATTTATACATCGAATGGATACTTACATTGTCTAAATGTAAGCACAATCATCGGCCAATGAAGTTTCCTTACTACTTGGTAACGATATTGTCCTAAGGTTAATGCAGAAATATTTTCCTTACTACTTGGTAACGATATTGTTGTCCTGCGAGGACAACAATATATATCGTTACCAAGTAGTAAGGAAATTTCATTGGCCGATGGTTGTGCCTATGTTTAGACAATATACAAATCCAATTTATGTATAATAGTTTTTGTAACATCTACTGTTGAAGATGGCAACGAACAATTGTCGAAACGTCCATATGTATTCCTATGAAGATTAAAGAATAATTAAATTTCAACTAATATTGTGACTTTAATTGTCTTTATACCGACGTATAAAAATTATTTACATAGGTTCTTTATTACATAGGTTCTTTATTGATTATTTTGAGAGTCGTTAACTTGATATCGATGTAGTATTTAAGTTATTGAATTGTAATTATAAAAATTTATATGATTTTCACGAATGCAAATAATGATAAAATTGCTTTAATATTAAAGCAGCATTATATAAAATTTGCTAAATCGTTGCTTTAAAGAAAGTATATAGGCACAATATGTAACATATTTAATGAGCACTGAAGTATTTCCTTTTTTATACTTAATGATTTATTCAAATATTTAAATATTGCAAAACCGTATATGTGAAAATCACATAAAATAATGAGAAGAAAATAGCCTATAACAGTCGAACTGGATCTTAGTTGCTATATTATAATTATGTATGAATTTATATACTATGTATGTAGTTTTTCATAAATCGCGCGCCGAAGTTTTAAACCCTACGCAAACTCCAATATACTACCGCAGTACTGTCACAAGTTAAATTGACTAGCAATTTAACAAATTCAATGCCTATAGTATTACATTTCGGTATTAATAATGTTGAATGACATATTAAAACTCTATAATAATAAATTTAAAAAATTATTTATGCTCTACTTTTGTACTTCGTTTAAAAAATTATTATTAAAAAAAGATTAACTACATAGTATATAAATTCACACATAATTATAATATAGCAACTAACATCCAGCTCGACCTTTATAGGCTATTTTCTTCTTATTGTTTATTGTAATTGATTTATGTTATTACTTTGAGTGAAGGTATTATATAAGGTACAATAACATTATAAAAAATAAATAATATACCAAATATTTAATATTTCATGTAAATATTTGTGCTAGAAATAAAATAACTCGAAAAGCATTAATTATTCAATATCTCTTAATTTATCACCTTTGTGTGCAGAGTAATTACAGAAATTGGACTGTGACAGAGAATCATGCAATTCCATGTCAGAAAAGGTAGTAACCTCCACACAACCTTGAACAGATTTTTAAGGAAAATTAATTGTTCCGATATTCGCGTCTTTTGAAATTATGTAACATTAATCTAAACAATTTTTCTCAAAAAATGCGGTTTTTCCAAGATCATAATTTATAATCTGTTATCTTGAAAAATCCATATAGTATTACCATATTTATTAATAAAAATTCATTGTTGTTGAACATGTATTTTATCACATATAAACGATATAAATATACGCGTACAATTTCAAATTCATATTTTGACTATATTTATGACATATCACTTTATTAGTCACATAATTCCTGAGATAATCCATATTACTCTCAATTTTTATTAACTTAAGCTTTTGTTTGCGGTAAAGTTTGCATATACTCACAGTGTTAGTTACGGTTAGAAGTAAATGTTGATTGGGTTATTTAGAAATAACTTAAAATGCACACATAGTTCTTAAAATGAAAATTTGGTACTGTTCTTAAAACGCATACAGTTCATAAAATGGAAATTATACACTATGGTACTGTTATTGTACTATAATCTTGTCATTTCTGTTGTATGAAGTTGTATTTCCTTTGTACAATAGTACTATATTATTTACTACTACTGTAAAAATGCATTATTATTGGTACTTTAATTCTAGAAGATTATGATGAATTGGTAGTTCTAAAAAATAAACTTCAATGTAAAAATGACATGCGAAAAGGAAAACAAGCTAGTAAGTAAAGTGTATTATTAAAGAATCGAATGTGAATACGTAAGAGTTGAAATTTATTATCATTATTTATATTTCTAGCTAACGGTACTGTTTATCAAAGAAACTTGCAAAGTATTGCATCATTAGAAAATAAGAGAAATTTAAATACTGAAATTACAAGTCGGAGAGCCTTTAAGAAGAAAATAAAGGAGCCTCAAGTTGCCACAAAAAATACTGGTATACAAAATGGCATAATTATAAAACATGATGTTACAATTTCTATTTACAGTTGAACTAATCTAATGTATATTCTCTACTATCTGCAGATAATGTGAAAAAGCTACAACGAAACGTTACGCATAATGGAAGTAACATTACTAGCAATGTGAATAACAATGAATTAATAGATAGAGGTACGTTTCGAATATCTTACAATGCCGATAGTATTTATCTCTCTCTGTTGGATTGTAGAAATAAGCATCGATTTAATTGAACATTTATTTACTATTTTTACAATCTAACGTTATATGATTTTAATTACATTTGGTTTATATTGTATTGCTACGTATATACTGAAAAGTTTTATTTAAAAATTTCCTCTTCGTTTACTTTTTAATAATATGTATATTTTTCAGTACTCATTGATATATGCGACATTCATGATATAGAAAAAATTAAAGAGGTCCTGGATAATGCAGAAATATACGAAACTATAGCAGATAATGGTAGGCTTAATGATTCCCATATACCTAAAGAATCCATAACATTATTGTTAATATACATTGACATAAGGTGTAAGTGTGTAATAATATATGTTTTTATTAATCAATAAATAAACAATGTTTAAAAGGTTGTTTATTTATTGATCAATGAAAACATATTATTACACACTTACACCTGGTGTTCTGATTCGATTAGGCATTCTATGTACATTTGTATTTTTTTAACTTCGTCAATCTAACATTTTCACTATATATATGTATAATATTATTAAATAATTTATAATATTGAAATCTCTGATATCTCATTTATCTAGAATGAAGTTGTAACGATTCATTATTAAAATAACGATAATGCGTTAGTTTAGTTCTATATTTAAAAACAAATTTGAAATTGATAACAAATTATGACGAGTTATTTTTTTTTACAAGTCGTATCAGTAATTGTAATTCACCATTTTTTAAAAGTAGCGTTTGAAATCCTGATTAATATACATTTATTTTCAGTGACTTTTGAGAAATGTATGGTTATAGAAGATACGAAACAACTAGGAAAGGAATTTGACAATATTAATGTTACAGAAGTTGAAACGACTAAAGGAGGTGAGATAACTAAAGAAGATATATTTTCTCATAATACTGGTACAATTACTGCTATTATCTGATTAAATCGTTCTTCTTAAATTTATGTTTGTTTTCATTGAATTGATTGTTGCTTTCTGTTTTATGAATGTATTTTTTATTAATATTGATTGATCGAGACTTTAATTAATATTTTTTAGCATTTGGTGATCAATACGATAAAAAAGAAGTTATTAATTATACACATGTGTATGGTGATGCAATACAAAGTAAGACCAGAAAAGGAATTCCTCAAATTATAATTAATGTTACTAGTAAGTATTTCTTATTTTTGAGCTATTGTTATTTACTGCACTTTCATTTAATACTGATATACACTACTAAAAGAAATTAAAGGATCACTTGTTCCACTCTGCAAAAATAGGGAAATTGCTAGATAGTATAACGTCATCAAAAATTATCATATCGAGGAGTTTAAAAAAACATTTTAAAGCTTGAAACTTCTACTTTTTTCAGATACTTCAAAAGATGGATATTTCGTGAAGTTACAAAAATGTAATTGAAGATGCATTAGATCTCAAAAACATAAAGAAGCATGCGTCAGAGCTAAAAATTTTGGACGAAATTGGAGATGTTTCACCGCACGTACTAAAAAATATGCACTAATACGTATTACAGCTTTTGAAAGCATGTATTTTCATCTCAAAGTTAATTTTTTACGATCTCGACCTTTGTATGATTTTTTTTCACCGCGGTATTCAGCGTTGAAGCAAAAAGGTCCTTTTACTTCAATCTCGGTAAAACAACTCGGTAAAACAAAATCGTACAGAAATCGCTATAAAGTAAATTAAAGGAAGGAGAGGGGGGAGGGAGGAAGGGAGAACATGGAAGCGTATTTTTACATTTTTCTGAAATAAAGTGATTTTAAGCAATCTTTATCAGCTGACAATGTCAAAACTAGCGGGTTTAGAAGGTTGGTGCCATTGAGACTTTTTATCAGCACTTCATAAAGTATACTTTCGCACATGTCATTTCAATTTTGACGGCTGCCACTTTTCCATACGATTACTGCGTGGTCCTTTATCCGATACGTTATTGCAAATGTTTTCTGTATCATTTCCTTCTGTTTCTACATCGCTGTCTTTTCCATGCACAATTTCCAGTAATTTAGAAACTTGAAACATCTCCCTACTTAAAATAGGTTGCCGGTAATGTTTTTTGTGTATTTTGTCAGCATGACCCATGAAATTAGCCAAGTCCGAAACCTCGTATTCCTTCAAATTTAAATTGGTACACATTGTAGCAATATGCTTTCTTAAATTAGTTCCTCGCAGTCTATCGGGATGTTCCGCCCCGCATTCTTCTGAATATTTTCTTATAAGATTACATGCTCTTAAAAAAACGATAATCACCTTTTAATGTGCCAGGTACTCCAAAAAGGTACGGGTTTTTTGGATGTACATTTGCATTTTTGCGGTAGCTTAGAAGTAATTGTACATTCTTTAACATTTACTTATGAAGTAAAACGGGCACAGAGCGACCAAGTTTTCCTCTCATTGTAAATCGAACATACCTTTCTGCCGCTTTCTTTTCATCAGAGCTAAGAGATTGACAAGATATTCCTATTGAACTTTCATTTACTTCCTGATAGCTTTTGAAGTCTTCAACCAAAGCTCGTTCAATTTCTCCTGGTCTCCGGCGGTTAAACAACTGAATGGACAATAAACAACTTTCTACTAATACTTCCCAAGTTTTTAAGGAATAAGTTTGTTTCAACGAATCGCGAGCCACTTACAATCTATCGCTTAAAAAAGACTCTAATTTCTTAATATCACTTTGAGTTGCTAATAATTTTTTCGATTATTTCCTTTTTTGAAACTGTGTTTCAACAGCTGTTCGAGCTATAGAACACGAATAATCTTCTGTTATTAAACTTAGAAATTCCTCTGCAAGTTTTCGCTTAGGGTAAATATCCCACTTAGGGGAGTCCCCGCCAATGATCTTGACATATGTTGTCAAGGACATGACCCATAGGGAGTAACCTCCAACAGGTTTTAGCCGTAGCTCGTCCTTCGTTAAAAAGTTATTATCAATTATAGTTCTAAAATATACGTTTTATTTCTGCTATATACGTATGATATCAAGTACTATTCTGTACCTTTCCCTGTTCAGAAACGTTAAACTTTCCACGCGAAGTTTCCCCCCCCCCCCCCCCCACCTCTGCACAGGAGCACACGACTTATACGATTGTACTGTTGCTAAGACAGTACTGCCGGGGCAGACCTCTGTGGACGGTGTGAGTGCGGGGGGAGGGGCACCCCCTTGCACCAGCCCGTGTGTGTGTGTGTGTGTGTGTGTAAAAAATATCGAGTAATAGACTCGTAATCATTATATAACGAATGGAACACACACACACACACACACACACACAC
>NW_017280571.1:0-494 GCF_001594065.2 Cyphomyrmex costatus | reverse complement strand
GGGGGGGGGGGGGTGAAAGTTACTTCGCGTGGAAAGTTTAACGTTTCTGAACAGGGAAAGGTGTATAATAGTACTTAATATCATACATGTACGTTCCACATGAGCTTCATGTATTTATGTTGATATGAAATAGATCTCAAATACATTATTTATCGGCGCGGTTTCGTTATTATTTATATTTTCCCAGAAATTATACGTTATTTTTCAAACTTATTTTGTTAATAACTTTTTAACAAAGAGTAAGCAACGGCTGAAACCTGTTGGAGGTTACTCAGGGTCATGTCCTTGATAATATATGTCAACGTCAAGGTCAATGGCGGGGGCTCTCCTAAACAGGATATTTACCCAAACTTGTTTTAATAAAGTGCCAAAACCTGTTGCCAATGACGGAGTTTTAAAACCAGTTTCCGTATCATTTAAACCTGCCAAACTTCTGACAGCTGTAAGGCAATCATCATAATTCGTTGGTGTAAATATTGAAAAGAGGTCATCGA
>NW_017280570.1:7900-8410 GCF_001594065.2 Cyphomyrmex costatus | reverse complement strand
GGGGTTACTTAAAGAGTAAAGTATACGCCACTCAATCACAAAACTTAGATGAACTGCGGAATCATATTATGCAAGAGGCCGCTTTAATTGATAGAGTGATAATTCGTAATGCTGTGTCTCATTTTTACAACCGCATAGCTTTTTGTCAAGAAGCTCAAGGTTTGCAGTTCGAACATCTGCGCTAAACTTCGAATCTTGAAAGGAAACACGCTAATCAAGCATCCCGGACGTGAGAGGCGAGGGGACTCACGCTAATCAAGCACCCCGGACGTGCGAGGCGAGGGGACTCACGCTAATCAAGCACCCCGGACGTGAGAGGTGAGGGGACTCACGCTAATCAAGCACCCCAAAGGGAATAGATTTTACTACGTCCACGTCGTTATTCCTGGGTAATGCTAAAAGTAAATAAAAAAAGTTGACCTTGAAACAACCTTGAAGGTCATCTTCAATGTCATGCTCTAGGTCACTACTAAATACGCCTTGTTAAAGTTATTAGTTTTGGTCGTTAAA
>NW_017280570.1:1852-6495 GCF_001594065.2 Cyphomyrmex costatus | reverse complement strand
ATGATCAAAATTAATTCTATGTTCCGAGACAACTGAGAAATTGCCACTGGTCTTTCTAATATCATTCTTATGTTCCTTAATCCGAGTGTTCAATGTTCGCTTCGTCTGACCAACATATGTGGCATCACAATCTTTACAATGGATTTTATATATATATATATTTGTATATATACCTATGTATGTATGTAGTTATTCTATCTCTTTTTATTACATCTAATAAAAAGAGACACGAGTTACTCATGCTTAGATTTTCATACAGATATAATATAGATCCTGGCGTATTAGCAAATATTAGAATTATATTTATGTGCATCATTATGTACACACACATAAAATACATTACTAATTCATATTCACTATGTCTGTTTATATGCACTATATTGAAATTTTTATATTCATTACGCATGTATGTATATGTATATACATACATACACAACTAATACTCAAAACTCCAATGTTTTGTATAAACAGACAATCTGTAAATATCTGAGTATGAGAAACTTGTATCTCTTTTTGTTAGACGTAACAAAGGGTTCCAACAAGCGACACAGATGATACGGTGTGACACAGTGTATCAGTACATCCTTGCTGTTCAACAATGTAAAGAAGAGATGATCACTGTGTTTTACTGTAACAAATATATACAAAATTAGTGATATATGTATTTATATATAGTATTACAATAGAATATTGTATGTATGTATTATGATGTGTGAATATACACACAAATAAAAATTATTTATACTGAGATATTCATGCAGATATTCCCTGTGTTTATTTATACGCAATTACAATTCAATTTTGTGTGTGTGTATACACACACACATACATATATTACACATGAAATATTGCGTACAATAAACGTAGGAAGTATCTGCAGAAATATCTCAGCATAAATAACTTCTATTTCTAATGAGTGTATATTCAAACATTATAATATACTCATATATATATGCAATATTATAATATTGTATACATATGTAAGGACACATGTGACAATTATATATTTCAGCATGCAAGACTTATATTTTAGTAAAAAGAGATGAAGGAGCTGCACATGTGTATGCAATACAATGTATCCATATGACAGATTATATAACCTAAAATGACGCATCTGAAAAATACTATACCGTGTATCGATGTATACTGTCAGTAAAAATCTGTATTTTACATTATGTGTATTACAGATTTTTACTAATGACAGTGTGAGCGCACAATCATAAATCGGACTGCATTCATTGCGTTCGGTCCGGCCGCTCAGATACGACATATGTCCGTCACGAACACATCGAGCGACTGGGCCTGACCCGCCTGACTGAAATTGAAGTGTGGTGGGAATTGTAGGAACGGCGGGCGCGCGGCCAGCGGCGGCGCGCCAGAGGGCGTAAGTGCACGGTGAAAAATCTGTGTTATCGACCTCGATCAAGTTCGGCCGTCACTCCAGCATCCCCTTAAAGTCAATTCGCAAATAGAAATGGTGTCAAATTTAAAAGTGAATCGCATACAGATCATATCAAAACGTAACAGTATACAATATAATTTCCTTCATGTCCTTATAATTCGGATAATGAGTTTGTTAAAGTATTGGCATCGACCATGATTTGAGAACAAAAGTTTCCAGACTCTGTCTCAAAGGAATTTCGACGACATCCATGTGAAAGGACTAAACGTTGGTCGTTACAAAAAGAGAGTGTGTCTTTTTTTGTCGACGTTTTTCTAGATTCTCGGTAATAGAAGGAACACTAGTACATACATTTTTATGGAATTCTGTGAGAACTTGTTGCGTGTTATGCTGAATAACAGCTGCCGCAATTCTGGTATTATAAGAACCTCGCGCACCATAAAACACGCGCTTTCCGCCAATTTCTGCGCAGACCACCGAGTGAAATGATTCTGCTAAATTGTTTGTCACTTTGAGCAACAAACTGTCGGCATAAACACTTAAATATATGATTGCATTCTGTATTTTGGGGTACTGACCATATGATTTCAGATGCGGAACATAATTTTCCTCATTTGAATTAGTGGTATTTTCGCAAATACGACCATGTTCCTTACATCGTTTGTGTTCACCAAAGATATGGCTAGGAACATTTATCACGTCTTCTCGTAATTTCGTAGCTAGACAATGCTGAGGTTGCTTTTCTTCTCTTCTATATTCAGATAATTGTAATATATCGTTCCTAATTTTGAAAATATTGTTTTTCACAATATTTCGTAATTTTATAAAATTACGATTTCTACGGAACTTTGGTTCTGTCGTCTCTGAGACAGTTTTTAATTTTTTACATAAATTTCGAAGTAAATGATTAGTGCATTCTACTTTTCGCACTGTTATCTTATACTCGTGATATGGATTATTATTTATGATGGACTGATACACATTGCTATCGCCATCGGCAATGAGTGTTCTGAAAATCAATCCATGCATATCAATACTATTTGTAAATCCTTCTGCAATTGCATCACTTTCCATGCGTGTAGAACTAACGTTGCGATCGAAATTTCTGTAGCATTTATGACTTCTTGGTTGGATACCTTTTTGTTCCGCCATATGACATATCGTACAAAATTTGCTGCGAATGCCAACAAAAAGGACTTTCCTTGTGCGATAACCTATTATAGCTCCAACTCCGGAAAGTGAATCGTAGGCAGTGCCATACGATCTCTTCGCCCAACTACCATCCGCTACAACGGTTATGTACGCACGATTGTTAATTACTTCGTTTCTCTCTAAAGAGAGTTGCTTTTCAAGTTGTCCTGCCATTTTCATACTTTCAATGGCTGTTTTTTCAAATTCATCGAGTACTATTTCTCGATGTTGGATATAAGTTTTCTCGGACATACACGGCACATTTGCAGCTGCAAACATTTCCTCCATTTGAGCATAACCAATTCCAGTAGTCATGGTTCCAGCCGTAATAGCCGTGTTGATGTCCATATTTTTACAGTCTGTAGGATGTGACCAAAAGTTTGCCTCATAATTACACATTTTACATTTATAAAAGAACTGCGTCTTGAACCCAATGCGACGAGTATTAATGAGTTCCCAGTTTTCAAACAGGCAAGTAATACCTCGCGTATGATTATCAAATACTCGATGCAGTTCTGTATTGAAGAATGCAATATCTATAATGCGGTGACCTTGAGGCTCATGTTGTTGAATACGTTCAACACCTACACAGTTTGTGTTGTCGATGACAAGTTTATATTTGTCATCTTCACGTTCTTGTGCAATTATGCGCTGATATTCAGACTCATATTCTTGGATACAATGAGTATCTACAAGACCTGTGTTTTCAATGACAAGAGTATTATCATCTACACATTTTTGCACATTTATATGTTTACTTTCAGGCTCATGCTGTTGGATACTATCAGTATCTACAAAGCCTGTGGTTTCGATGACAAGACTATTGTCATCTTCACATTCTTGTACACTTATGTGCTTACCTTCAGGCTCATGTTGTTGGATACTATCAGTATCTACAAAGCCTGTGGTTTCGATGACAAGACTATTGTCATCTTCACATTTTTAACATTTATATGCTCACCTTTATTTATTAGTACTGGCTTTGAGCACTGTGTATCTTCAATACTTATCTTCAAATCCATCCAGTCGGCCAGTAATTTTACTGACTCCTGACATTCGATGGATTCGTGTTTAGTACTTTCAGATACCTTTTTTTTTTCTTCAGCCAATGCCTTCAACTTCATCCTCCTGCAAAAAAAAAGTAAAACGTTATATCGAGAAATAGTTTTGCAATTCTAAGTAATGTATATATAATTATTTACATTAATTATTTATATGTATATATGTGTTTATTTTACACAGAATTCATAATTTCCAAATTAATTAAAAAAAATTTTCAGTTTCTGCAGGCTTTTGCTTATTTCATTATTATAAAAGAATGAACTAACTATATCAATCGTAACAACTCTACATAATACTATGCTTGCATTATTTATATATAATGTTACATTTATAACACACAACAAACATTTTTTCATAATAAATGTTGTTGCTACAAAGTAGCCAGCTCACGAAAAACGCCTCTGGCATCTTATTACTAATAGCCAGCTCACGATTAACGCCTTTGGCTTCTTATTATTATTAGCCAGCTCACGAAACGCCTCTGGCATCTTATTACTACTAGCCAGCTCACGAAAAACGCCTCTGGCATCTTATTACTACTAGCCAGCTCACGTTAACGCCTCTGGCATCTTATTACTATTAGCCAGCTCACGAAACGCCTTTGGCATCTTATTACTACTAGCCAGCTCACGAAAAACGCCTCTGGCATCTTATTACTACTAGCCAGCTCACGTGCCTCTGGCATCTTATTACTATTAGCCAGCTCACGAAACGCCTCTGGCTTCTTATTACTACTAGCCAGCTCATGATTCGCCTCTGGCTTTTTATTATTACTAACCAAGACATAACGATTAAAAAATATGTATACATTCGATTTTTTAAATCTCTACGAAAATAAGCAAAGGCCTGCAATCTTATTTTTCAAAACATAATTTCCGACAAGAATATTTTATTTATACATTATAAATTAATATATATATATATATATATATATATATATATATATATATAGATATATTTCATCATTTATCAATTTTCGTAAATTCAA
>NW_017280570.1:0-987 GCF_001594065.2 Cyphomyrmex costatus | reverse complement strand
TTTACCTCAAGGAGCTACAGCTGATTACACTGCGTAAAATATGTGCAACCGTTTACGATTTCCTCACTAATTTATGAAAAATTACTAAATAGAAAGGACACGAATAAGTTTACATCCGTTTATTGCATAGATACATTGAGTGCATAATGCTGATGTGCATGATTTCTGTTTATTTTGATGTATAATTTGATAGCTTGTTTCCTTGTATTTATCAGAACACAATCGATGATTCATCACGTTTACAGGTAATCCGTTATCCACTACGAGTATTGACAATGTACAGATCATATAATGTAGGTACATTAGATATACATTTTCAGTATCTATGTGAATAACGAAATACACCCAGAATATAAACAATTGTCAAGAATTTATAACGCTTATCAGTGCGGAATTGCAACAACAATAACAATTCAGGTAGATACATCAATGTAGAGTAATATAAAAGAGTAATACAAAAGATGTAGATTTAAATTAGTGTATTATAACAATTTATTATCAAATAACTAATTTTTTACTACTTATTATGACAAAATCAGCAGAACGTTTCGACTGTTTTCATCAGCGTTATGACAAAATTAAAATTTTTAATAATATAAAGTCTAATACAAACCAGAAATTCCAAGGGCAAATGAGAGTTCAACGTTGTTGTAACGCAAATGAATTTCCTCAAATTACCAATTTATTCCATCCAAATAACAATATCAGAACGTTTCGATTCACTATGGAGTCTTTTTCAGCTAATACAAAATTTAATATTCTTCCTCTGTATTAATTGCAAGTTGTAAGAGTCACATCAGATTTATAGATTTGATGTTGAAATCTCTATGTTAAATTAAAAAATAAGTATAATTCAAGAACACTAAAGAATAATAGCAAATGACTCACCTTTCAATAATACAAAGAAAAACATATTGGATTATGTAACAAATTAAAAAACCCAACAAATTTAAACCTTTGAAATTAACCCCAAAAATTTGAATCTTT
>NW_017280569.1:348-548 GCF_001594065.2 Cyphomyrmex costatus | reverse complement strand
CAAAAAAGTTCGCACTCAGTGCGCACTGGTGCGCACTAGTGCAGTCTGTCGAATTCGCCATAACTAATAACGAGGAATTAAGTATCTAGATGTTGTTTATATATATTCGTCATCGAGGAAGTAAGTGTCTACGTGTTTGATTTCGAGGAAGTGAGTGTCTAGGTGTTCGCTGTCGAGGAAATAGGTGTCTAGGTGTTCGC
>NW_017280569.1:0-244 GCF_001594065.2 Cyphomyrmex costatus | reverse complement strand
CGTCGAGGAAGTGAGTGTCTTGGTGTTCGCCGTCGAGGATATGGGTGTCTAGGTGTTCGCCGTCGACGAAATAAGTGTCTAGGTGTTCGCCGTCGAGGAAGTAGGTGTCTACGTGTTCGCCTTCGAGGAAATGGGTGTTTAGATGTTTGTAAGAAACAATGTGTCGTCGTCGCCGTCGTTATCGTCGTCGTCGTCGTCGTCGTCGTCGTCAGCTACGGAGAGAGGAAATGTTTTGGCGCAAGAG
>NW_017280568.1:0-1137 GCF_001594065.2 Cyphomyrmex costatus | reverse complement strand
AAATTATTATGTTACATTATTAGATAATCATTTTAATTTAGAAAAGTTTAAATTTTTGGGGATGATTTTCAAAGGTTGAAATTTATGGGGTTTTCTATTTTGTGGCTAGGTAATCGTTTTAATTTAGGAAGGATCAAATTTTTGCGGTTAGTTTTCAAAGGTTTAAATTTGTTGGGTTTTTTAATTTGCGAGGATCTATTTTTGAACATGGCTTGACCTTTTCATTTTAATGATATGTTAGGATTAATAATATATCAGTTACTTTTCGTGGTCATATATTATATTAGATAATATCATTTAAAGTATTAAAGTTTAAATTATTATGTTACATTATTAGATAATCATTTAAAAGAAATAGAAAAATGCCTAATCGAGTCTTGTACACAGGATGTTAATGTGTGTTGATACGATTTATTGAAAATATAAAGTTTTTCTTACGTTTCGATTTTCGGTTTGGATCCTTATCAGAGAACTTCTAATATAGAATACACATTGTGCTACCTAGAACACTTTATATTAAAATGTACCACGAAAAGTAAATAATAGATTATTCAAGATGCAAATTCAAAATGAACATACCTACATATAAGTAAAACAGATTACAATAAAAATATTACAGTGTTCTAGAAAATAACTGCAACATACATAAAGTATATTTTCTATGTTGAATATGTACCACGAAAAGTAACTAATAGATCATTCAAGGTGCAAATTCAAAATGAACATACATACATATAAGTAAAACAGATTATAATTTGCATATTACAGTTTTCTAAAAAATTTCCGCAATATGTTATCAGCCAAAAGTTGCATTTTCCTCCTCACCGCTCCGCGTGCAGTCGAAATGTCCCATGACAGTCGAATGGTATTGTTCTGCGCATGGTACGGTGAGGTGAAGGGAATAGCGAAAGCTAGACGAAGGCGATTCGAAAATCAGCTGAAAGTTGCATTTGCCCAACCCTCCCCACCTCATCTCACCGCGTGCAGGCCAAATGCTCCACGATGATCGAATGTCATTGTTCTACGCACGGAGCGGTGAGGTGAGGGGGATAGCGAAAGCTAGGCGGAGGCGTGTTAATTAACGTGTCGACTTCGGACAATATATTTTTATTTATTGTGATATCGTAGGTATATCTT
>NW_017280567.1:35802-36184 GCF_001594065.2 Cyphomyrmex costatus | reverse complement strand
TAGATGATGGAGGGATTCGTAGATTTCTCCGAAGGCTGCTAGATCCTTCGGAGGAATTGGTGAATCGAAAGGGGGATACTCTATGATGGGATCGAGTATTTCTGGGGAATCTTCGGACGTTAAATCGATCACGGGGATCGAGGGAGAGGATTGATCTCCGAATGTATGCGTATTAGTTAAATCTGGCGCTTGGCGACAGGCTCCGTTCGTTAATATTATTCCGGTCTGACTTTGTTTTAATCGGGGGACGTAATTTAGCTTCTCAATCCTTGCCCGCTTCCTTCGTCCTGCACGATGTTTATTTCGCCATACCATCTATTAAGATATAATATTTCTCTCGTTATGGGAAGTTAGCAAAGGAAAGAAGAATCTAAGGGGAGAA
>NW_017280567.1:35110-35386 GCF_001594065.2 Cyphomyrmex costatus | reverse complement strand
AAAAAAAAACCGAATTTTATTGGTCGAAATAAACTGTTAATTGCCGGACAGTCAAACTGGCGAACTGCCGAACTTATGAATTTGAATCGAACTGTCGAACTGGAGAATTGAAATCGAACTGCGAAACTGAGGAATCAAGATCGAACTGCCAGTGGGCATAGCCAGTGGAGGGCTAGTATTTATACTTACGGAGGACAATATGCCCTTCTTTGTGTAATCGAACTTTGGACTTTGATCGGGATTGACTTCCGGGAAATGGAAAAATTTGGGTCAAAT
>NW_017280567.1:27344-34145 GCF_001594065.2 Cyphomyrmex costatus | reverse complement strand
ACACGCGAATTAGTTTGTGCGCTTTTAGATGCGTCTCCTGGACGGCTCGTTCGGCGGCCGGGAGCGCCCGGCAGAGGCAGGGTACACCCTACCCCTCAGGTTCGTCGGACGAGCGAGTCGCTGGATCGGTATCGTGAGCTGGTGATCGGATCGGATGTGTCAGGAAAGTGGGTGAAGGCAAAATGCGTCGCGCGGCTTGATATCGCGGTATCTTATACTCGGTCGTCAGTCTCGCTCGTAAAGCTCCGGTCGGTCGCGGTATTTTCCGCCGATCGGCTTCTCGTGGGAGAAGATTTCCGATCGGCGGTTCCCGACGGCGGTCGGCACCTTTCGGCGAGACTGGCGGTTCTACTGCGGCCGCTGTACCTGCGAATTATTTTATAATACTCTATTTGCAGGCGCCTCGCCCCTTTTTCCCGATGGCACCACGTAGGGACGATGCATTTTAGGGGGGCATCGTTACATAGTTAATCCTTATTATATTTCTAGTTTTTCTACGAAAGAAAAGATTCGTGGAGTCCCCCGGACGTAACACCTTGCTTCGTTGACATTGTTCTTTGTTTTAAGACTGTACATTCGACAAACAAATTCTTCCAGCTTTTTTTGCTGAGTTAAGTTCGGTGGTTCGGATCCCAGCGCTGTAAACATTTCTTTAAAATGTTTACTCTCTTTAAGTAATGCAAATGGGCGTTTCTTTCCTTTTCTAAAAAATGAGGGATTGAAGTCGCAGCCCGTAAAAGCATGGAAGGCAGGTAAAGCACTACATAAATTTTCGCCAAGGTTTGCATGCAGTTCATTAACATTTATGTACCGTTGATTATAACCGGTACCAATGTGCATATAAATTTCTAACTTCGACTTCAAATGATTCATGTTACCC
This sequence comes from Cyphomyrmex costatus, assembly GCF_001594065.2. Lineage (NCBI taxonomy): Eukaryota > Metazoa > Arthropoda > Insecta > Hymenoptera > Formicidae > Cyphomyrmex > Cyphomyrmex costatus. The sequence goes on along the minus strand of NW_017280567.1, from coordinate 33,265 downwards.
AACATGATGATTAAAACATCCGTATCTGAGCAACGTATTTGGACTCGCAGATTTACCAACAGTTGACAAATGTGGAAGACAATTTTAGTATCCGCTTTTTCATGCATACATGTTAATTCCATGTCAATAGTTTTTTACATTCTACCGTTGATAACTTGAAAAACGTAGCACTTATCATAATTAACTTTCACGATTTTTCCTTCGCATATCTTAACAAAATCAAAATTTGTCCAGTCATCTAATAAAAACTGAATAAAATTTTCTTTAAAATGTCTGCTGCGTAATTGTTTACCAAAATCTTCGGAGCGTTTACCTTTACTTGTAATATTGTATTGAATTTCATTTTCATCCCTCAACGAGTGTTCATAGTCTTTAATTGACGGACAGTTAATTTATCAAAAATGAGATGAATTTCTTTTCCCACGGATGTTATTTCTCGTAAAATTTTTATTGATATATTTCTGTATATTATTGGAACTTGCTTCATTTGATGTAGAAAAAAGAAACCGTCTATTACATTTATGTATGGATCTGGTCGATCTGGAGAACTTTGATGAATTTCTAATTCTTTTAAAAGCACAGATTTTGGTGTTTTACAAATATTGCCATCAAGATGACATAGTGAAAAGGGAATTGGGGTTAATGGGTAACATAACGTTTTTTCTATGTCAATCTTATTTTGTTGCGAAACATAAAGTAATCTCCCGAAAATGTCTCGTTGTATTTTAATTTCTTGAATCTTACCTGACACTTTAACTTTCGTTTTATTTGCGGATTCAAAGTTTAGAATCTTATTAAAACTAATTCGTTTTTCGAAGTTGTTTTCGTCTGTATTACAATCTGCTATAAATCGCTGACGTTGCTCTTTGCCAACTACCTCAACGCATAACAGAAAATTATATACACTTTCTGCAATAGATTGTCCGCTTGCTATATTATATAAATAATCATTACGCAATATACTTGAAAAGGGATTTGTACATTCTTTAACGTTATCGATAAATTTATGAATATCATCAGTTCGTTTTTTAATCATTGAAGCTTTTAGATCGTTCGTAATGTCCTCGTAACTTTTCAAATCGCAAACTTCCAGTAAATGTGTAGATAATGCCGTTCTCAAAGAATGCGTGACAGCCCATTTTTGGCGTGCAGAAAATGAATTTGTCAAATTAATTACTCCTGAAGTTCTTCGGGCTGCATCGGCATTAATTGTTTGCTCAAGTGTTAAATCGATTGGAATTCTTGAAAAGGGCTTTGTTGTTCTTTTTATACCTATAGAACCTCGTTTAAATTCATTTTCTAATCCCGGATGTGTCGTCTCGACATTTAATAAATTGTTATGATATAAAACGAGATATCTTGCATAATTGGGTTGGTTGAAGGCAAAAAATAGATTTGTAATTTTTGGCAGAATATATTTCAACAATTCAAAATTTCCTTGTCGAATACTCTTCTCTAAATGAAGATAGTATTCTATGAATTGAACGTACATTAAATAAATCTGTGGTGTTTTCCCATGCTCTCCGTTTAATGTTGCTTCAGTAAAATGTTGATAATCGCTTAAAAGTTCTTTTAACATTTCATTTTCTATCTTTGGCTGTTCACTCTTAGTTTTTTGAAACTCTATTAAGTATTCCTTAATCTGACTATCAACTTCAATTATATGTTTTGATTGCAAGAAATTTTCAAAATGCATGATTTGAATCGCAGCTGAAACAAGGGGGTGATATTTCCTGCATCTGTTAAAATGTAGTCCTGATATGAATCCATTAACAGAACCTTGAGCTTAATTCCTGTGTCAACTAACATATTTGTAATTCCGCATCCATTTATAAATTTGCCCACAGCTTTAAAATAAGCCATCATTATATGAAATGAGCCTAAGTGTATGAATAACTGTTTAAATTCTTCTATTTCTGCAGATTGTATCTTATATGCAATTTTTGCAATGGCTAGATCATAGGTTACTTGCATATACATTTTTCCACATTCATTTGCAAGAGTAAGGCTCCTGCGCATTGTCTCTTTGACTACATTTATATCGGTGGGTGATTCATTGATCTGGGTTAAATATGCTACTTTTTGTACATTAGATTCATCATGAAGAATTTTTGCGTTAAAGCCAACCCACATAGGCGTATTTGGTACATTTAACGCATGTGATAAAATCCACGCTACATTTAATTCTTTAAAAATCGATAAATCTTCAGGGATCGGATATAGAGATCTGTCATCATTTGGTATCAATTGACAATATATTTTATATTTTTTTGCATCCCTTGGAAATTCTACATGTATTGGCTCAAACATTCTTCTTTTTCTGGTATTGCCTAGGCTTACAACAGCATCATCGTTGTGACTATCGTCATCGAAGGTTATCATTTCTCCATCTCTTGGAATGTCTTGGTAAACAATACCGACTGTGTCGTGGAGAGTATCTTTATCACTACTGGTATCTACAAACCTATCAAAGTTATCCCATGCTACCCCTATATCTAAATTTAATGATCTGATGATTTCGGTTGGGCATATTAATTTTTCCGTAGTTGCTGTATAAGCTGCTCCTGTTTCTATTTCTTCTATTGCAGTGTAACTTAAGCAATGTCCTAGTCTATGTAAAATATTAATTGCTTTTCTACTTCCAGTCATACTTTTCATTACAACCCCCAAAACAATGTGTTTCGACGGTTTAATTTGGCCATGTGATACTGCAAATATCGAGTCTTGGGAGAATGACTTGGCAAACCTTTGTGTACGAGAACTTTGTACCGATGAATTTTTTACTCCATTAAGAACAGTCGTCCAAAATTGATTTAGCCACTTTGGAATAGTACACTCTCCTTTAATAAGAGATTTTTCGTCTATACTCTCTGACATTGGTTCTTTCTCTACATCCAATAAACGTTTCCTATACTTGAGCGCAAATGCTTTTGCCTCTTCTTCGAAAATAATATCTTGAACCGCTTTATTGTCAGCCTTTTCAACGTCAAACTCGCTAGTAACAGCAAAATTTACCAATTTTTTTAAACTTCACCAATTTTTTTAAACTTTACTTGACTATGAAAATGTGCACTTATTTGAATATAAGAGATAAACATTACGGGTCAAAGTGTTTTATTTAAATTTTTTGTCAATTTTGATGGCTTCTTCGATTTATACACGGAAAAACAAGCTTCTTATATGAAGTATTTCAAAAATATTTGGAACAAGTAAAAAAAACTGTAAAATTAACCTATTTTTGTTGTTGTTTATTATTTCTGTCCTTTACCACCTACGTTAAATATTTTAATGCTTAATACAGATTCGAACCACAAAAACAACAAAAATATTTGTTCCAACTAAGAAAAATAGTGAAATTGACTATTTCCATAGAAATATCCATAGAAATACTATCTGGCAATAGTTGAAATAACGAAAAATGTTGTTAGTCGCATATCTAACTATTTTTTTTATATAATTCTCTATATTTAATAATATACATTCTTTCGTGCGAGTTAACATACCTAGATTTCTTGACTGGTAGTTGTCCATTATCGGTAGATAAGTCGATATACTTTTTATGTAATAAAAATTGCTTATAGCAGACAGAGTGATACCCCAACCTAGTATCTTCTATATTTGATGGTAAAATCACATCTGAATACTTAAATTTTAACCTCTTCCTCGCATTTAAAAATGTTTTGCACTTATCTAAAACATCTGCACTAAACGATTTCACTTTGTCAGTGAGGTTCAATGAATTTTCGCACAAAAAACATTCCATTATTAATTTATCGGAACACCTTTGTAAACTACTTTGAGAAATAGGTTACAAATGCACAACTTGATTGTCCTAACAAAAACAAAAAAGCATCTAACGAATCAATCAACTTTATGTCGGTGGAAAATTAAAAAAACATATATATATATTAGGGTGTCTCTAAATTTGGTGATTTTTTAATTTTAACACGCGCTCCCCCGCATTCGGCAGACATTTTGAAAAAATTGAGATCCCTCAAAGGACAGATTTTTAAATTAAAATTAACCCGTGCCACCGAGCACTTGAAATTTAGCATTGTTTTTGAATGGAAAAAACAATTTTTTTAGTCTTTTAAATGCCATATTTAGGCAAAAATATTTAATACAGTTCGCTGTTCAGCGTCCAATTGTGAGGTATTTTCTGAAGAAGATAAGCCTAGGCCGAGCTCCGAAAAAAAATTTCCGGCCGAGTTATTCGTAATTGAAGTATGGTCATTTTCAGCTCAAAAAATAAGAAAAGTACAAAACTTTGTATTTTTTTTTTTTGATAACTCTGTGGGAGTATATCCTAATATTTCTATCGAAAAAATTTAGATTTCTGTCGATAATTCTGCGTAAAATACGCTCCTGATGAAGACAAGAGGATGATTTTGAGCCGATATATCATTTTTTTCTATGAAAACATTTTTTGAATCAAAAATTAAGAAAAGTCAATATTATTTTAGTTTATCATCATAATTATACAGTATAATTTAATTTCATTTGATTATTTTAAATACGAGTTTTTGATGATAAACTAAAATAATATTGACTTTTCTTAATTTTTGATTCAAAAAATGTTTTCATAGAAAAAATGATATATCGGCTCAAAATCATCCTCTTGTCTTCATCAGGAGCGTATTTTACGCAGAATTATCGACAGAAATCTAAATTTTTTCGATAGAAATATTAGGATATACTCCCACAGAGTTATCAAAAAAAAAAAATACAAAGTTTCGTACTTTTCTTATTTTTTGAGCTGAAATGACCATACTTCAATTACGAATAACTCGGCCGGAAATTTTTTTTCGGAGCTCGGCCTAGGCTTATCTTCTTCAGAAAATACCTCACAATTGGACGCTGAACAGCGAACTGTATTAAATATTTTTGCCTAAATATGGCATTTAAAAGATTAAAAAAATTGTTTTTTCCATTCAAAAACAATGCTAAATTTCAAGTGCTCGGTGGCACGGGTTAATTTTAATTTAAAAATCTGTCCTTTGAGGGATCTCAATTTTTTCGAAATGTCTGCCGAATGCGGGGAAGCGCGTGTTAAAATTAAAAAATCACCAAATTTAGAGACACCCTAATATATATATATATATTTTTAAACTCAAACAAAAGGGTTATAGAACAAGAATATTTGAAAATTTACAAATTGGACACTATAAAACGTTATAGTTTTTATAAAACGATGTATGGTTATATAAACGATAGTTTAGATAAACGATATATAGTTATATAGAACGATATATGATGAATACCGTGCGACTTCTGGTCTTTATCCCTAAAACTATCAATAATGGGTAGACATTATTTTATAACTTTATCATAGGCATTGTCTTTAGTATATGAGAGTATAAAAGCTGCTCTTATTTCTTTATAGAATTAAATTTATTTGCAATTTTTTCGAATCGAAAATAGTATTTTTAAAAAACTGCCGATTTTCACCCCTTTGGGCTATTTTATGGGGTGGTAACGAAATTTAACCTTAGATAACAAAAGAAAAGATGTTTTCTACTATCTGTGATATGTTTTCTCCCTGCGAATTTTTTGTAAAAACGTTATTTTAGGTGTGGTCGCACAACCCCTTTATGATGAAAAATGAATTTTTTGTGTGTATAACTTTATTATTTAGACATTTTGAGCCGGAGTTTTCGTGGTTTCAGCTATCGCCAAGACCTCTTTCGCATCGAAAATAAGATTTTAAAAAAAAGTTACCTTAAAAAATCATGTTTTTTTCTTAAATTGAAAAATAGGGTAGGAAGGGGTGGTTTTTTCAAAATTTTCGTGCAGGATTCTGAAAGAGTACACTTGAAAATACCCGCCTACAAATGTTCAGATTTTTTTAAGCATAAATAACAAAGTTGTCCGTGCTTAAAATTGACGGACAAAAACGGACAAATTGGGTCATTAAGGGTTAA
>NW_017280567.1:24876-27334 GCF_001594065.2 Cyphomyrmex costatus | reverse complement strand
GTTTTATTATGGAATAAATACATCCCTTTACACAATATCAGCTTTATTTATCCACGAATTATGTGAGTTGTCCATTCCTAACCATTTCACGTATACTTCGTTGCCTCGTTTACGTAATACTTTCTCCACAAGATAGACGTCCGGATTGGACACTCGTTGCAGTTCGTATTCGTAAAAACCACCGGCTATCGGCTTTCTTCGATAATCTCTCAGCAGATACGTTGCAGGATTCGTACGTTGCACTTTGGCGATATGGAAGATCTCGGTGGACCAATTTGGTGTGTATCCTTTTTCAAAAATCGTCTTAAATTTACTAACACGTACTGGATCTCCTATCTTGAATTTCGTCGGGGGAGCAATTTTCACGTGACTGTACACCGTCGACGTTTTGCAACGGGAAGTGTGACGTCTATCGGACGCATTCTAATGGTTCGATGTCTACGGCGAATATAATCTGACAGTAGACGCGACAATTCGTCGATCCATTTGTACGTGCCGTTCAACGTAAATACTTTCCACATGTTATTTTTGAGAGTTGAATCGTTCCACTACAAACGCTTTCATTACTGAATACGTCGAATAATGATTTACATTGTATTTCTGTAAAAGTTTCTGCACAGTGGCGTTGTAGAATTCCTTTCCTTGATCCGTCTGTAGATTCCGCGGATATCGTTTGTCCTCGCGAAATATTTTGGAGAACGCCGCGGTAACGTCGCTTCCGCTCTTAGTCTTGAGTGATAATGCCCATGCGTACTTACTCAAAACATCGATAACAGTTAAAATGTAGTTACAACCTTTATTCAATCTTGCGTAAGGGCGCATCTCAACTACATCTACCTGCCATAAATCGTCACGACCACGCACGACGACTCGTCGTCGTGGAAAGTTTCTCCGCGCGGGTGCATGAAGCTCCTCCGCGACTCTCCGTTTCTCGACACTCATCACTTGACGTTATAACATTTACGCGTGTCTTTTAAATAATCCTCTCCTATCATTTTCACGTTAATCACGTCTGTTTTGTATCGTGCGAGACTTTGATTTACCAACATGTTATCCAATTCATACGTTCCTTATTACTGTTGCTCAATCAACGATTCAATTTATGATAAATCCAGCCTCGCGAAGTTCCTCGAGTATCGACAGTATTTCGTTGTCGTGAGCGTTATTGCCAGCTGTACGAGAGGCATCGAGCAACTGAAGACGGTCCACCAACTCATTCGGATCGTCCCAATGAACGTAATCGACTTTGTCGTCGGTAACTCTCATAGTCGTCGGTACACCTGCACCCAAACTCATAGTTCGGTGTGCAGATACGAGTGGACCGATAATATACTTATATTTGTTGTAAATCCATGTAATGTTGCCGCCTCACTCACGGAAGGCAGAAAGAAGACGCCGCCGAGGAAGCAAGAAGCCACCGAAGGAGATCCCGATTGTGTCCTCGGGGAGCGTGGTACACGCATGTCGTATTGTTTTGTAACCTCTGATAATTTGGATATTATTTGGTGATTGTCGCACCTTTATTGCAAACGACTCGGAAAGAGACGTGATAAGGGACCGTCTCAGCGCGGCCCGAACATTGGCAGCCGCCACCACTTCTGGGGAGAGCGAGAGAAGACCGCTGATCAAGACAGAAAGCCTCGGCCAGCTAATTTGGAAAAGCGCGCCGAGCACTCAAAGGATACGCAACCCACAGGACTCACTGTAATTAGTCGCGGGGTTGCGCGGCTCCGATAGACCAATTAGAACAAGGAGCGACCCGATAAGAGAGGGTCTAGCGGCCTGCGTGGATCCGCGAATGCTCCCGATCATCACTTGCGCGGTAATCGAGCCTGTGTAAGGAGGACGCAGGATCTTCGTAGCTGTACCGAGCTAATTCTTTGCCGTTGCCGGAGACAGTGAAAAACTACCGGAAGGATCGACGAGGAAGTATCCAGTGGTGAGGCGGGCGTCATCTTATAATTTCTGTAAAATCACCGATCGCGGTAGGTGACATATGTCTCGAGCGGAGCACACGTTAGGCTTTACTCCGATTTTTCGTTGCCGATTCCGGATCGGTCGCCTACAGGCGTTTCGAGTCAGCGTTGCCGTGAATACGTGCCCTCCGCTCAGACGTTCTACTTTGAGAATGTATAATAGTGTAGTTGCTCGCCCTCGTTGCCGCCAAGTCGTTTGTGTAATTGTTAATTATAGAGAATTCTTTAAAGTCTGGCGTTATTGCGAGTAGGATACCTAGGTATATTCTAAGCCGATTAGAACTCACCACGGCTGTGGTATAGCCAATGGCGTTGCTCCTTTTTGTTTGTGTGCGTGCGAGTTTGCGTGTGTGCGTGTGTAGGTAAAAAGTGCGTGAAATCGACGAAGGTCGCACCTCGCTGGTAGGGGCGCCCGGGCGCGGTCGCCATGGCGACGTCGCGGGCGCCGTCGCCGCGGCGAGCGCGTGGCGAGCGCGCGAAGC
>NW_017280567.1:24078-24410 GCF_001594065.2 Cyphomyrmex costatus | reverse complement strand
AAAAAAAAAAAAAAAATGAAAAATAAAGAGGGAAAAAAACGTGTTGGTGAATGTGTAGTTTTGTCTTTTTCAAAAAAAAAAACGACGAAACTAATCGTCAATTATTGTTGTTGTTGTGTTGTTACCGTTACGCGATATCGTCTCGGAGACGATTCTCACCTTTATTTTTTTCTTTTTCCTCGATCTATTTATAGCCTTCACGGTCGCGCTCCGGAGACAATTTATTTGGACGAATGACTCACTCGACGCGCTCTATCTTTCTCTCGTCCTCACTCTTTCCCGTTGCGCGGCGTGATCGGTATTTTTTCTTTTTTCGTCGTCTTTTCGCCGCG
>NW_017280567.1:20740-23201 GCF_001594065.2 Cyphomyrmex costatus | reverse complement strand
CGTTGCACGGCGTGATCGTTGCGTGTATACTTTTTTTCAACAGGTTTCTCCATGTTATGTTATGGGAAAAAAAAGTAAATTGTTGCGTTGACTAATATATATGAAGCATTCTCCGCATGTCGGAGTCCCCTTCTTATGCGAGCGGTGTACCCTCGAAAAGACGCACAAAAAATCTTCTTGACCGATCAATGAAAGCTGCCGGAATGAAACCAATTGGGATCGATGTATGATGTTATTGCGAACAAAAAATGTCAATAAAATTTTTTTGTACGAATGGTCAGTAATTAGTTATTAACAAAAAACTTAAAAAAATATGAATAATTTAATAAATCGTTCCGGAAACTCATGGACTAGCTAAATTGGGTCAAAATAAAATGTTTTTACTCTTGTCATTTTTTTGAAAAAAAGCTTCCTTTTCGAACTATAAGCGATGTAAAGTCGAAAAATGACCAAAAAGCGCCATCTTCAAACATTTTTTTTTCGGCTTCTACCAAAGCTAATTCAAATTTGTTTAATGAATAGTAATCTTTGAAACTTGTACTTTTGGCCCGTATTTTTTACATTTTGGCAACTTTTTATTATCATTATGAAATTTTCACTAGAACAAGGGTGATAATTGCAGCATCGCGCGTGGAATGGGGAAACTAGTAAACATAAAAGTGTCGAAGTGTTTGGTATTAAATTGTAATTTATTAATCTTTTACAACTATTATACATATATATCTTCATTTTCACATTCATCGTCAGTTTCTATATCATCATTCAATGTATCAAGATTTTGACAATTTTTAGAACAAGAAAAAAAACTTACGATGAATGTCAAAATGCAGCTTTATATGTATAATAGTTGTAAAAGATTAATAAATTACAATTTAATACCAAACACTTCGACACTTTTATGTTTACTAGTTTCCCCATTCCACGCGCGATGCTGCAATTATCACCCTTGTTCTAGTGAAAATTTCATAATAATAATAAAAAGTTGCCAAAATGTAAAAAATACGGGCCAAAAGTACAAGTTTCAAAGATTACTATTCATTAAACAAATTTGAATTAGCTTTGGTAGAAGCCGAGAAAAAAATGTTTGAAGATGGCGCTTTTTGGTCATTTTTCGACTTTACATCGCTTATAGTTCGAAAAGGAAGCTTTTTTTCAAAAAAATGACAAGAGTAAAAACATTTTATTTTGACCCAATTTAGCTAGTCCATGAGTTTCCGGAACGATTTATTAAATTATTCATATTTTTTTAAGTTTTTTGTTAATAACTAATTACTGACCATTCGTACAAAAAAATTTTATTGACATTTTTTGTTCGCAATAACATCATACATCGATCCCAATTGGTTTCATTCCGGCAGCTTTCATTGATCGGTCAAGAAGATTTTTTGTGCGTCTTTTCGAGGGTACACCGCTCGCCTATCTGCCCATTTCATTTTTTGACAGAATTCAACCAACCAGGGCTTAAAATTTTCGTTGGAGTGCCTACTTTTTATTGGCGTGTGGCGTTTTGTGAAAATTCAAAATGGCGGACTGGTGCAGCGCCGAGAATGAAAAAAGTATAAAAAATGAAGTATATATCTTCAAAAAAAATGCAGAAGTGACACTTCATGCGGATAATACTTTATACTGAGGAGTTTTTCGAGGTTGCTGGTTCCGATTCTGAAGTCGAAATTGAGAAATTCAAAATGGCGGACCGAGCATGGCCGACCGAAATGTCGAAATCTCACTAATTTCTTATGAAACTCGATACTGGGGAGTTTTCGAGGTCGCTGGTTCCGAATCTGAAGTCGAAATTGAGAAATTCAAAATAGCGGACAGAATATGGCCGACTGAAATGCAGAAATCTCACTTGTTTCTTATGAAACTCGGCATGGGGGGTCTTTGAGATCGCTGGTTTCGAATCTGAAGTAGAAATTTAAAACTTTAAAATGGATGCTCCAATATGGTCGACCGAAGTGCAGAAATATCACTTGTTTGGGATGAAACTCGGTACAGGGGGTTTTCGAAGTCGTCATCCGTATCATCCGTATCATATACAGTATCATCCGAATGAAGTGTCACTTCTGCATTTTTTTAAAAGATATATACTTCATTTTTTATACTTTTTTCATTCTCGGCGCTGCACCAGTCCGCCATTTTGAATTTTCACAAAACGCCACACGGCAATAAAAAGTAGGCACTCCAACGAAAATTTTAAGCCCTGGTTGGTTGAATTTTGTCAAAAAATGAAATAGACAGAAGGAGACTCCGACACGCGGAGAATGCCCCATATACTTGTGTTCGTTTTTTGTTAAAATCATAAAATTCCTATTTTGTACCCTATAATATTAAAACGGAGCGTCGTAGAGAAAAACATTATTAACAAAATATGTTTGTTTTTATGTCCTCTATTTCCCCTCAAAGTTGGTCTAATTTTTTTACACTCTGTATATATATACATATATATATATATATATATATA
>NW_017280567.1:8262-20708 GCF_001594065.2 Cyphomyrmex costatus | reverse complement strand
ATATATATATATATATATATATATATATGTACTGATATACTGTGCCCTTACATTGTTTGATATTAATGTATATATTTATTCGAAGACGCGCGTTAGTTTTTTTCCCGTTTTCCTCGTCGTTCGCTACGCGCTTACCGTTAATTTATTCAAGGTCGCTACGCGCGATTGCGATCTATTTATAGTCCTCAGGGTCGCGTGTTGAATAAAATACATTTTTTTTGTCGTGTAATTTAGTCAGATTAAATGTAAAATTGATTTTCTTATTTGTCAATATATTTATTCGAGTGGTGTTACTACATGAGAGAATACAATTTAATAATACAAAATAATGTTTATTCTTAAAGCGTTTTAATTCGGTCCGAAGATCAGTGCGATTAGTTCGCAATCGATTATGTCGTTGCGATCGAAGCATTCATTTTCGTACATGATTTTTTGTATGTTCGTAGAATCGTTCACATTAGCCGCGATATTGAGAAGACGCGAGTACTTTTTGTTTATGATGTCAGATACATTATCGAATGAGGAAATGAGACGATTGACGCAATATTCTAGATTGAATAAATTGACAACTGTACTGTTTGATAAGGTCATTCGTGAAGATGTCAAATCAAGACGCAACATCGGTATACTGTTAATTCGACCGAAATGCAATGTCACATCTCCGATGTATGTTGGCGATGGTGCGTGTTTTCCTTTTGTATTTTCGGGTTGCAAAAGCGACAATATGACGCGTTTATGTTCGGTGAGCTCGCTCCGTACGGTCGCTGAGAGGAACATCTCTTTGCCGTGACTGTCTTCAAGAACGACAGTTATCTCGCAGGGCAATTTGACGTTGATGCCGACGGTTAGATACTTGTATCCGGTAGCAGTTAAAGGAGATCTTCGTTCCAATATGCGTACTGTGGTTCTGTGCAAAAGAAAAAAAAAATTAGTTCAGAAAAAACAATGATTAAAAAAAATACAAATACCTACGTGTCTTTTGTATCTACTTTTTCGTTATATTGTTTCTGCATATTGTTCGCTTCGTTATACTGTTTTTCCTTTTTTCCATCGTGCTCCGTGATGAAATGCTTTGCTGCCGTATTGGTGAAAACTCTTCTGATCTTCGCGTCATTCGTACGCTCGATGAGGAGACGTCGAGAGTCGTCGTCGGTGTCGTTTGAAATCGCGTACATGTCTCTCTCTCATGATGTTAATCGAACGATTCGTTCTTTCGCACTGATCGTCTGCGTACCCATGTAGTAATATATTCTTTTACTTAAAACATCGTGCTAATCGTCTAATGCATCCTCTGCGGTGTATTCGAGTAAATTATTTGATTGAAGCAGTCGATTAAGAAGACCTTACAATTTTCTTAGCAGCCCTTCTGTAGGACAATTTACGTTGAGTATTTTCATGTCGAACTTATCGGCATTCGTTACTGTTTGGGTGAAATCGTTGAATTTGTAATATTGACGTTTTTGTAGGAAATGAAGAGAACCGTCGATATATCGGTAGGCTGCAGTCGGAGATGATGGTATTCCCGGAAATATCGATTTTAACGAGTGATATTCGCGAATAGTCATGTCGCATTCATTCATTAACGCTACGCTGTCGCCATCGAAGATCACGTACGTTTGTCCTCGGTTGGTGACTAATGCTGCGTTAACGTGCATTTCTGCGGGAAAGTTCAGGTCGGAATACGTTTTCGACCATTTTTCAATTGAAAACTCGGATAATCTACCATGTAAATTGTATTATTCGCAAACATCACAATTTCTTCTGATGGCCGTTGATACACCGCGTTTATTAAAACGTTCGCCGGAAGAAAACGAAGATAGTCATTGAGCGCGAGTGGTCCCTTGTACCTTTTACCATTGATGGCTATCACTCATGTGCTCCTTCGATAAGTGACGAATATGTGATGTTTCAACACCAGTACATTGTCCATGTATGGTAGATCGCACAGATTTTGCGTTGATGTTTTACGCGTGTCTGTAGTTACCGGTGGAGACCGTGTACTCGATACTTCATTAGGATTTTTTTTTCCATATAGACGTTGAATAGCTAAAATGTCCTCTATACTGAGTGTAGTGGATCTGTCGGTGACGTAAGGAAACATTAGAGAATCTGCGCGATAATTGTGCGATAATCCTAATGAATGTCTGATTTCGTGCGTTAATGTGTAAAGTAAATGTAGTTTGTTTTCTGATATACTTTCGTTTAATTGTATAAGCCAAGGTTCCGCTACGTCTACGTGTATCTCAGTGCTTTGCATGGGGTCGTTCATAGGTGGAAACGCGTGTGCGAGCACTCCACCGGGTCCGTCGAACAAACCGGAACAGATCATTTCCTTGCGTCTGTTGTCGACATATGTGTGAATTCCTTCGCGATATGATATCAAAATATCTGGATTTAACGTTTTACGTTCGAATGTTAGAGACGTGTTCGCTGCCCATATTGAGAATGCGTATGTCGCGAGTTTCAATGTATTCGCGTCCGCTAAGTGAAAGTTCCACGTATGATGCGTTTTTTTCCATTTTACTGTATTCGTATTGTGTTTCTGGTGTGGTATATCCGGAAGTCCACATCGAGGTTTTCGTATTTGATCTAACGTATTATCGTTCAATATACCGTTACCTGGTATTTGATAGTATTCTTGAAATAATGCGATAGCCTCTTTAATTTTTTCATCCTCGATCGACGTGTGAGTAGTTACATCTGCCTCGTTTAGGTAACCGTACCTCTGCAAATATTCTATCACTTCTGTGTTTACGAGATTTTCAGCCGTCGGCGTCGACGCGCATACCGTTACGGAAACGAAAGCTACGAGGTAAGCGAGAGACATCGCGGCGTACGTGCACAGCGGAAATGTACGGTTCGACTGTCAATCGCATTCTGCCGAGTATGGGGAGGGGGAGAGATATGTGGTATGTGTGTCGAAAATAGATATAGGAAACAAATCGGTAGGAGTGTCAATAAACGTAGTACAGTTCGTTTCAAATAACGTTTATTATGTGAGGTATACATTAGTACAGTTCGTTTCAAATAACGTTTATTTTGTGAAGCGTACATTTTAAAATACTCAGCCTGTAATATTGTCAAAATCGTTATCTTTATTGTTAGATAATTTTACGAACGACATTTGTCAATGGAATGTACTCTATTACTCTGTCATGAATAATTAGACAATAGGCCGTAGTGCTCGGCGGAATGTTTGCTCTACATTCGAATTCGATACGAATGTCCACGGTTGCGCTCTTTACAGATTCGTTTTGACGAGAGCAATCGATCACCACGAGTGGCGCGGACGAAATAAATTGCGCGAGTGATAACAAAGTTTCGTTTCTTTCGTAGCCGTAGTACGAGTTGGCAAATTTTGTATACATGTCGTATAGTATTGCGACTTTATTACGTTCAAAATCCACATTCATATCATCGTATGGAAAAAAATCGGAGTTCAAAAAGAGTTTCACGTTGACGAGCGCGCACGCGTCGAAACGAGTACTATCCTGAGAGAGTACGTTTCGCTTTCCAGTTTGAAGCAAAAGGATCACGTATCGTGGTTTTTCCAAATGCGACGTTGTCTTCACAGCCCACGAATGCTTCGTCGTGCTCTGAAGTAGAGGAAACTCGTACAAATCCCAAGATCGAAATCCCATGCTGAGATATCGTCCGTTTTCCAACGTTCGCAAGAGTGATAATTTGTTTACGTCGTTCAGTATCACGTGCGGCATCTTCCATTGTACTTTTGATAATGTGAGTGTAAATTCTTCGGTGTCGCTAGTGATAACGCAATTGTTGTCGTTACGCGCACGTATCAGAACGAGTTCATGTCGGGCGTTTATCACTATATGTTTGTAGTCCTCACAAAATCCAAGAAGTGTGATGAGCGGTACACAGAAGTTAAACTCTTCAGATGCTGTTATTGGTCGATCGAGCAAAGAGTCTAGAGAAAATGCAATTTTCCATCCTGCATTCTCTAACGTTTTATTTCTTTCAGCTGTCAACGAAATGTAATTTTTAATAGTGCTTGTAATACCGACGTTTCTGTTTCTGTCAATTTCAACTCCGTCTAATTCGTAACGAATCTCGTCGAACATGAATGCGACGCAGTTATTCGTCAGTTTCGGTGTTCGGTCGGTACTTCCTTCCTTCTTTTTTATGACGAATTTTCCCTCGATTTAGAGCACACTTTCGCACGGTAACGTGTAGAGATCCTGGTGTTGAATCGGTATTCGTATTTCATCGCTATATCCGAATGTAGTGTTAGCGTACGGATTGTAAGTGTGAGTCTCTATTTTAACGATGCGATCGTCGAAGATCGGAGCACCTCCGATCTTCAGGATGTCACGATTCATTTCTCACGACAAATCCGAGAGACCGTAGAAAGGCGACGTTCCTCGCGTTTAATCGACCTCCTCTTCTTTGTTTTTTCGTTTAATCGTATCGATTTTTGAATGGCTTTCACAATGTCGGTGTTTGCGATACGTTCACTCCGTCGTACGAATCGTTCAGGACGAGCATCTTTCACCCTCGAACATAGTTTTTCTAGTATTTACGTCGTATGTCAAGTCGAATCGATATCTCTTCGCCGCGAAAGTCGATCAATTGTCCGTTTTGATCCATTACACGTATCGTTATATCGGTAATGTTTCGTGCGATGACCGGGAGATAAATGACGTGCGCCGGAGTAACGAATAGTTTATATCCTGGAGGAACGTTCACCGCGAATTCGTGTATCGTGTGTACCGATCTGTCGTTGTTGTACGCACTCGAGGTAATGTTACACTTAACGCCAATTATATTCACGTTCATAATTTTAACCGGTTCGTCCGATACGTGCCACTTGTTCGGTCGTAATATACGAGATGAAAAACCCAAAAATGAACCGATACTGTTCGTTTTGGAAAAATCTATTAAATATTGACACTTGATCTCACTTCTCATGGTGTTTTCGTTCGCGCGAAGAATCAATACAGATTTCGCTCGTTCCATAGTTCTTTCGTCCTCGAATATTAGATCTACCTCGTCGAATTCTTCGAGTTCGTCATTGTTGATAGTACTCGGTAGTGTATTGTGAACTATAGCGGTCCTCAGATACTTTTCGATATCGTTCAATTCGTACGAACCTACGGGAATCGTGATCGTAATGTCGTCGGTATCGAAGTGGAATTTATTATTCGAGGAGGTGACGTTCGGTATCGTGTTGTACGTTTCGAAATTTGTAAGACCCAATTCGTATTCGCTACCGCTCAAGTCCAAAGCGGAGAAGTAATTCGCCGCGAGGACACTGTTTTTTCCCGTTAGTGAGAGAGTCAATGACATGATCGTAGCGCGAAAGCCATCGCTGAACTGTTCGGATTGTAGTGCGATCTGTCACACGAGGACTTTTTTCCTCTTCCAATCGATCTCCCAGAGAAACCGTAGACACAACTGACCGCAAATGCTTTGATCGTACGACTGATACGATCGCCTGTTGTATGCAATGTTACCTCCGAGATATCGTTCCACTTCTGTCGGTGGTCTCAGATTACCGAAACCGTCGAAGTAGACAGATTCGTTTCCCCTCTTCGCGTAAGCGACCCAGTGTGTACCGGGGGCTGTCGAATCGTCGAGATTCACGATACCGCTCTCGTTACGACGTGGTTTCGCGGGCATCGCATCGCGCATAAATACACCTCTGAAGAATGGCAATTTTAAAAGATACGCTGAACGACGCAATTGCTCGTTCGTCGTGATGCCGGAGATCGGTAATCTAAGATCCTCTACCGTTTTCTTCCATGATATTTTTTTTTTACCCTCCTCGTTCTTTTCCTCACGCGACCTCCACGTTTGTGTGGCGCAATGTACAGACCTCGACCCTCCATCGCGCGATTGTAACGTTGCAATTCCTCGAGTTGTCGTCGAGCGGCTTTTCGATCGCCCACTGCTTTCGCCACGGTAGCTGCTCCACCGATCAAAGATCCGACCCAACACCGGTAAAATTGGCAGAAAACCACCGCGTTTCGCTACAGATAAAATCCTCGTTTTCCTTGACTTTTTTCTTTTTCTCACACCCATGCCCAATTTTGTCTTCGCCTTCATGGCTGCCCACACGGCGGTCGCGACGGTTTTCTCATCGAATGTCAAATCGCTTGCTGTAATACGCTGTTTTGCTTTCTCGGCGAGAGCTCGATCAGCATTGTGTCGACTGGCGAGGTCTTTGCTTTGCGAATATGCGATATCGTGTTCGCGACAAGCCGCATCTAATTTATTGATGCCTCGATCGCCGCGAGCTAATCGTTTCGCGAGACGCGTACCTGGTCCGCAAAATTGGTATCCAGGAATGTGTAATTCAAACGGAAGCGCGTTTATCGTCGCGTTCAGTAAACCCGTGCCGTGCGCAGGTATCATTCCAACGCGATTGTTTGCATATCAACGCGACATTGGAGACAATTCTTGGTAAGAGGCGGTGATCCGTCTATATGCGTTTTTTGATTCGGAAGATTATAATGCTCGAAACACATACGACAACGTTTCACCTCAGTATCGGCTTTTATATGATCGGGCAATCGATCCCACAATTCTTCGATATAATTTTCGAAATCGCGCAGAAGGATGACCCTTGGTACGTATTGCAGTTGTTCGGCTGTAAAAGCGAGAATGTCGCGTTTGTCCGTTATCAGAATGAACTTTTTTTTTTTTCGTTGAATGATCACTCGTCACAATAGATGATAGACTGTGCGAAACTCGTCTGTTCGCGGTATAAATAGCACGTGACTTCCCCCTGTCGCATCTAAGTTCGCGCACGCCCGTCAAAAGAGCGACAAATGCGATTCGTGCGACAATCTCGAACGATAGGAGTATCGAATCTCGATCGGAAAACTGATGTCGAGTGACATGGTCAGAGAGAATTGCAGACACGGTCCTGCACTACCTAGTTCGATACGTTGCATCATTTGCGGACCTTCCAATTGCGGTAAAACGAATATGTTGCTAAGTCTGATAGAGAGTCCACATGGTTTACGTTTCGAAAACGTTTACGTTTATTCGAAATCCTTGTTTCAACCTAAATATTGATATCTCGAAGAGCTGCTGAAATCGATCGAAGATATCGGTTACTATGCTTTTTCTAATAATGGTGACGTTATTCCGCCTAGCGAAGCGCTTCCAAACTCGATTTTCGTATTCGACGACGTGGCCTGCGACTAGCAGAATACTATCAGGGAATACTTCGCTATGGGTCGACATGCGAGTGTCGATTGTTTTTATCTCTGTCAAACATACGCGAAAATACCAAAGCATCTCATACGCGACAATACCAATTTGCTAATTCTATTCAAACAAGATGGCACCAATCTGAAACACATTTACAACGATCACGTGAATACTGATATGTTGTACGAGAAATTTTGCACACTGTGTCATCTATGTTGGCAACGCAAATATGGTTTCGTGGTTATAGACAAGGACAGCGCGTTACAGAATGGCAGGTTTAGACGTGGCTTCGACGATTTCGCGATTCTGTAAGTCGTACAGTGTTTATCGTGACAGCGCGACGGTATGGACGAAACGAATAGCATCGCCGAACGCAAAAGAACCGCAAAACTGATCGCGAAAACACGTGCGTCGATTCGTAAGAAACACAGAGCGTTGAAAACGGGCATAATGGAGAGCGAAAATGCCCTGGAGAAAAGATTCAAACCGATCGTAGAACCGTTGAGACAAATTGTCGATATCACTGTGAAACAACCTAATTTCCGCGCGAATCAGCTCGTCGCAAATTTCGCTAGTCGCGAAAAAGGTTCGCACGGGAAGAGAGAATGTAGAATCAAATGATTAGACTAGACACAGTATTTTACAAGAGACAGAAACGTTTATTGTGTGTAGTGTGTGTATTTACAAATGAGTGTGTGTACGTGTTCGTAAATGACAAGCAGGTGTGTATTCGTGTGCCGGTGTAGATGTGTATGTTGTGTATATTGTCGAGACGGCAAGTAGACGAGACGGATACAAGACGTGTATAGAAAAACTACGAGGCGCGGACAAAGAAACTAAGACATTACGGACGGCACGAACAGAAAAACTAGACGTGTAAATTACGGCGCGAGTACGGCGGAAAACACGTGGGGATCTTTAAATCTCAAGACGGACGCGGGGCGCGGTCGACGGTATGACGATACGAATTCGCGGACGCGGAGTATACGCCAGCGGCGGACGATGGTCGCGGCGCGGATAACGCGTTCCCTTTATGTAATGAGGGACGCTTCGCAAAAATGTAAAATGCACAGGAACCTTACGACCGACTGCCAAGAACGCTTGGCGGAGGCGAAGAACACTTCACCCCCTTTTCTCGCCGGTGCGCAAAGTCTAGGATACTGGCGTACGGCTGTCAAGAACGCTTGACGGAGGCAAAGAACGCTTTACCCCCTTTTCGCGTCGTACGGCCAGCGGATCAGGAACTTTGGTGATCGACTGTCAAGAACGCTTGACGGAGACCAAGAACACTTGACCCCCTTTTCGCGTCGGATCACCGGAGCTAGGATCGGAGCGGAATTTGTACTGGAACGGCGGTTAGGATAGAAGAGAGCTCCCGGAGCAATAATTATGCGTTATATACTAATTATTGCTCCCGCTCGTTTACTTACGGTTTTTTCCGTTATCGCTTGGCGGTCGGCAATTCCTGCGGAGGGGATTGTCGATCGGCGATGTTCGGTCGCGTTCGGTCGGAGCAGCGGATAGCGCGAAGTTCAGATCGTTCGGCGATCTTCGGACGCGTTCGGTCGGAGCGGCGATAGCTACTGTCGACGGCGGTAATTCTAATATCGCGAAATATGAAATGTTTCTGACGGCTGGTATCGTCGGAACGATGCATTGCGGAGTGCATCGTTACAGCTGAACGAGACAAACAGTCGAAAATTGGAGATGTCGTGAAAGTAAAAACGTCGAAAGGTAAACGTAAGCACAGCGACAACGACAATGATGATAATGATGTTAATGATGATGCAATTGCTAGAAAAAGTAAACAAAATCGATCTCCGTTAAAAGAACAGTCGTCGAACGTTATGTCACAGTCGATAAATTCACAACTTCATTTTCCCGCGGTACAGGATGAGGACGTTTTCGAAACCTCCAACAATGCTGATCCATCTCTCGAAACGTCTGTTAGAGAAGTTTTAAGGACACCTCAAGGTCGCGATAGATTAATCAGTCAGCTAGGACCGTTAGGACACATATACATCAATGCTCTTCTGAGTGGTGACAAGAGAAATGAAATCGATAACGTGTACGGTTTATTTCGATGAGAACGGTACAATGTTGGATGATAAAAAATTCGATGTGGATACAGACGATACCATAATGATCGATGGAAACAGATATAAGGGTACACGAGGTCTGTATGAGTTAATTTTCAAGAGACTTCCCGACGACGACATCTACACCGAGAACGATAAGCAAACATACAAGAGGATACTGTTGACAACTAATGCTCACAGACGTCGTCATAACGCTGAAATGCCTGTCAAAAGCAACAAGGGACACAAGTACAAGTATATTATCGGCGGGTGTGCCGACGACTATGAGGGTAACGGACAACAAAGTCGATTACGTTCATTGGGACGATCCGAATGAGTTGGTGGACCGTCTTCAGTTGCTCGATGCCTCCCGTAGTGCTGGCAATAACGCTCACGACAACGAAATTCTATCGATAATCGATGAACTTCGCGAGTCTGGATTTATCATAAATTGAATCGTTTCAATAGTAGTAGTAAACGTAAAAGACAAAACGGATTGGAGATGAGTGTCGAGAAACGAAGATGAGTGTCGAGAAACGGAGACTCGTGGAGGAGCTTCACGCATCCGCGCGGAGAAATTTTCCGCGACGACGAGTCATCATGCGCGATCTTGACGATTTATGGCAGGCAGATGTTGTTGAGATGCGCCCTTATGCTCAATCGAATAAAGGTTTTAACTACATTTTGACTGTTATCGATGTTTTGAGTAAATATGCGTGGGCATTTCCCCTCAAGATCAAGAGCGGAAGCGACGTAACCGCGGCGTTATCCAAAATATTTCGCGAAGACAAACGATATCTACAGACAGTGGAATCTACAGACGGATCAAAGAAAGGAATTCTACAACGCCACCGTGCAGACACTTTTGCAGAAACACAACGTAAATCACTATTCTACGTATTCGGTAATGAAAGCGTCGGTAGTGGAACGATTCAACCGTACTCTCAAAAATAATATGTGGAAAGTATTCACGTTGAACGGCACGTACAAATGGATCGACGAATTGCCGCGTTTATTGTCAGATTACAATCGTAGTAGACATCGAACCATTGGAATGCGTCCGATAGACGTCACACTTCCCGTTGCAAAACGTCTATTGTCGACGGTGTACAGTCACGTGAAAATTGCTCCTCCAACGAAATTCAGGATAGGCGATCCAGTACATGTTAGTAAATTCAAAACGATATTGAAAAAGGATACACACCAAATTGGTCCACTGAGATTTTCCATTTCGCCAAAGTACAACGGACGAATCCTGCAACGTATCTACTGAGAGATTATCGAGGAGAGCCGATAGTCGGTGGTTTTTACGAATACGAACTGCAACGAGTGTCCAATCCGAACGTCTATCTTGTGGAGAAAGTATTATGTAAACGAGGCAGCGAAGTATACGTGAAATGGTTGGGAATGGACAACTCTCATAATTCATGGATAAATAAAGCTGATGTTTTGTAAAAAGTATATTTATTGAACAATAAAATTACATAAGAAGTACATGAATAATTGTTCGTAATGTATCCAATAATAGCACAAATCGTGTAATATATAAACGCGTGTTAATATAAGGGTATTATAGTGTATCCAAAGCACATAACATTTGTGTGATTTTGAATTAAAGATATAACAATAAACAAAATCATGCAACATACACCGATTGTTAATATAATATTACTTTAACACATATTAATATATGGATATTGTAATGCATGTTAATATAAAGGTATTTTATTGTACGTCCGCGAAATTGGGTATTTTATAATGTCCCCAAGGTAGAGTACCGATTGCATTAGGTAAGACGTATCGTTTGTCATCATACGGACTTAGAGCAATTTTCGTTTCAAAAATCGTAAAAACCTCGTGCAAAGACGATCGTATTCGCGATTGACGTCTCGACTGTTCGTACGCTTCATGCAAACATTTTACATAATCCTCAAACAATATTGTTTTCGCAACAACGCTTTTTCTAATACCCTTATCTTTTTTACATCGCTCACACCGATAACTCTCAATGCGTACATCTTCGCTCTAAGTCCAATGAATTCAGTCATTACCGCACCGTTGTTTTCATTTTTCATTAAACCTGGTATTTTATTAT
This sequence comes from Cyphomyrmex costatus, assembly GCF_001594065.2. Classification (NCBI taxonomy): domain Eukaryota; kingdom Metazoa; phylum Arthropoda; class Insecta; order Hymenoptera; family Formicidae; genus Cyphomyrmex; species Cyphomyrmex costatus. The sequence goes on along the minus strand of NW_017280567.1, from coordinate 9,356 downwards.
TAAGACGTGGAATATCATATACATTATCCTCAGGATAATCACTCGTGTCGAATTTCGTTATATTACGCTTGATATCCTCGTACGCGTTGACACACTTCAAGAAGTATATCAAACTGTCTGTGTCAGTATACATGAGCGTGCATTTATCGCGATACAACGGCACCATGTGCTCGTAATGAAAATCATACAAACGAATCTTGGATATTTCGAGAATACACATACCAACGTATATCGGTTTGTTCATTGTTACCTCGAGTTTACGCAACTCAACGGCTACTAGATTTTCAGAAAAGATACTTCTACTGCAAAAATTAGGTTTCGCTATCATAGCTTCTAAACCGTATCTTCCGTCCCATACTGTTACAAGTCGAACGTCTTTATAATCGCGCACGTTCTCCATTGTTTTTCCGAATACAGCATTGTTCATCAATTTATACAGATTACGTTCGAAATCGTTATTCGAAATCATTCGAAATCGCGTATTTAATTCTATGTATCCTCGTAGCCATCTCGATTGCGCAAATTGTAATATCCGATGAATTTCCGTGACGACCAAACCATGTCGAATGCATTGCTGCAAATTGCGATAATGAATGACGTAACGCTCCTTATCGTACAATGTTGCCAAAAGTTTTTCGTAACGTTTTCCTCCAGGAGGTAATTCCTTTGTAGGACAGAACGGAAGATCGTAATGGGAATCATGCAATACGTGCGGATACGTAAGATCGACCTCTAAAATATAACCGACGTCTGAGTCTACCGGTACTGACATGACGTCGAATTCATCGACGTTGTCAATCCAATGAAACTCACCGTATGGTAATGGTTCCATCATTGCCCAACCGTACAGATTATTTACATCGAAATACATAAGATACGAAATGGGTTTCGAAGGGTCAAATGTCGGTACGTACATTATTGGCACGCGCATACCTATGTGAACATTGGCTTAAACCACCTCGTATGCCACGCTCTATAAATAACACCATATCGATATCGGTAAGTAATTCGAATCTGACACCGGTGTTCTTCAACATAGCGTCCCAAGTGTAACTCGGCAAAGTAACATAATAAGCTGGATCCAATCCGTAACT
>NW_017280567.1:0-624 GCF_001594065.2 Cyphomyrmex costatus | reverse complement strand
ATTTCAAGGGTGATATGAATCAAAGGTATTCTTTTAAACAATAAAACATTTAATTAGTCACTACTTAATTTAGACATTATAATTAACATTTATAAGTAAAAGGTTTTTATCATCGTTTCAGAGATGATATACATATACGACTTTTCAATCGTGTGTAAATATAATGTCAATTTTCTACGAAGACTCGCAGGAATAAATGAATACTGTACGAATGATCTTTTCGACGACAAAACGTGTAACACATTTATATTTATTATCTACTTTCTTTATTTTGTTTTTTATTATCTTGTTTTAAAGACGAACTATTGTTAAGCGATGTCTAAATTAAGTATTGACTAATTAAAGGAATAAGATAAATCATGTAAAATAAATAAATATCTTTTCACTCAATATGCCACCAGATGTGACCTCTTGTATTTACGATTTATTTCCTTCGACTATTTCGCAATTTCCGCAAAATCTCGTTCAAAGTGTCATCGCAACATGTATTTTTTCATGGTTTTCCGACAACTTTACGATTTATTTCCTTAAACTTTTCGCAATTTCCGCAAAATCTCGTTTAAAGTGTCATCGCGACATGTATTTTTTCACGTTTTTCCGACAAAAATTACACATCGCGCTATG